>NC_041383.1:165831839-165886746 GCF_002162155.2 Triticum dicoccoides
TGTCTGTCAAAGTATTGAAGAAATCCATGGCTACATCATTTGCTGGAAGTAACAGGTGTATGATGCTACGAAGCACTTCAAAGTTGTTTTGGAATGGAGTTCCTGACAGAGTGATTCGCTTTTTGGTACGTATTTCAGCAAGGGCCTTCCAAATAGCGATATTCGGAAGGCTCTTGTTGAACTTCGTACCAAAAAGCGAATTATCCTATCCGGGACTCCGTTAAAAAATAATTTTGGAGAGCTTCATATCGTTATGCGCCTGTTACTTTCGGCAAATGATGAAGCAATGGTTTTCTTGAATCCTTTGACACTAGACAACGTGACATATAGAAGGGTAGATGAGATCAAGAAAAATATGGACCATTTTCTGCACATCTAGAATGGCGCCATCTTGTTAAATCCCTTAAAGGTTAAGAGAATCCGAGCAGTCGAGGATCGAAACTAGCTAGGGTAGGGGGTCAAGGGTTGCCGAGGGGATGAGGGTTGAGGATCCCTGAGGGGTCGACAGGGGGACGTCGATCAACCCCCTCTCGCTCGACCAACTCTTGAGGACACCCAAACCATAGAAAAAACGTTGTCGATCTCGTACCCCCTCCCGCCCCTAGCCGACAAACTCTGTCGAGATTTATAATAGATTTATCAAGAATGCCCTGATTATGGATGTGCATAATTAAGTTGATCCCTATTTTTTCTCTGATCTCATCTACCATTCTATATGTGCATGTTCTCTTGTGTCAAAGTATTGAATCCTTTGACACTAGACAACGTGACATATAGAAGGGTAGATGAGATCACTAAAAATAGGGACCATTTTTTCTACACATCCACAATGGCGCCATCTTGTTAAATCCCTTGTTTGACATTCATGAGAGAGGTGGTCCGGATGTCAGACATTCATGAGAGAGGCGGTCCAGGCCAAACCCTAGAAGCGTTGCCGAGGCCACTCCAAACCCTAGAAGCATCGAGGCCACCCAAATTTACCAAGTTAAAAGAGTGTTGTCTAGGCCACCCCAAACCCTAGAAGTGTTATGATTAGCTAGCTAGGTCTATGTTTGCCACTATTCATATATCCATCTCTCATGTTTGTATACTAATTTCCATGTTGTAATATTTGCAGAAACTATGGATCAACAAAGAGACTTCGAACAAGAAGAGATATTTGGGGGACATAATCTGCGACGGAGGTGATGTCTTGTCGTTTCTCAACGACCTCGATTGTCTGTGAGGAGAGGAAGCAGGCCACTGTGATCGAACAATGGAGGAGGAATGTCATGATCATGATGGTGGCTCCGGTGACCGTGATGACGGCTCCGGTGACCAAATGGAGTCGGGATCAGCTGTTGCAAAGTCCGGCGAGGTATATTATATATTTATATATATATATATATATATATATATATATATATATATATATATATGTATGTATGTATGTATGTATGTATATAAATATATATATTAAGCATGTGCTGACTAGCTAATTGATGCATTAATTGTTTTGGTATGTACAAATATTAACTCTTCTTTCTTCTTTTATAGCCCTCTGGTTCGAGAAAAACTTCGGTAACGAGATGAGGCCCGAAGAAAAAGTTGCGCCAGGATGAAAGGTTCACGACCACAGAAATCACGCATGATGGCCAACCGATTGAACCCCTCGGGACCATGGAACCATTTTCTGCAAAGTGCGGGGTTCTTGTTAGGGACATGATCCTGATCAGCATCCACCAATGGTATAAGCCTAAGAAGGAAGACCCTCAAGTTTCTTATGTCGAAGATAGACAAAACGATGATCTTTGGACCGCCTGAAGGAAAAATTCACCCTACCAGTAGAGGAGGATTCAGATAAGCTAGTTATAGAGCCATTGGTCAAGGCTCACGCTCTCAAGAAGATGGCAGGTCTATCCAGGAGGTGGAAGAATGAGTTGAAATCAACGTATGTCGACAAAAACAAGATTCCAGAATTCACCGGACGAGTTGAGAACATAAGAGATCACTGGGCCAAATTTGTGGCCCACAAGACATCAGAGAAGACTAAGAAGATGTCAGCGACAAACAAGATAAATGTTGCAAAGAAGGAGCATCACCATCGCATGGGGTCAGGTGGCTACCTCAAAGCCCGGCATTTGTGGGACAAGGCTGAGATATACCTGATTGCTAAAGGGATCGAACCAGAGACATTGCACTGGCCAGACCGTTCAAGGACTTGGTTCTTCGGGGTTGGTGAACTTTGGACCCTAAAACAGGGAAGTGATGTTGGACAGACGAGCAACTTGCAACACTCATCACAAAGCTTCAGGCAACAATCAAGGCAGCACAGGAAGGGACATTTGTTCTTGACAGAGAGAACAACAAGCTCACACAGGCCCTCGGGAATCCTGAGCACCCTGGAAGAACACGAGGCATGCCAGGCTCCGTTGCGTGGAAGGTTGGGTTTCCCAACGCAGGTGGTTACAAAACCCAAGAGAGGAGGAGGAAAGTGGAGCTGAGCAAACTGCAAAATCTTCAGGCAAGGGTACGAAAGCTAGAGGAATGGCAAGCTATTGAGAACCAGCGAGATCCTACCCAATCTACTCCGCCATCTCAGTAGAGAAGCAGCGTGGCTTCCATCGAGCTCATTCAACAGCCTGACTTCACGGGTCCTAGCTACCCCATGGATGCTACCACGGATTCACACCAGTGCCAGCTTATGACGCAATGGCAGAACCTCATAGTCAAGGCGGCTGTCGGCTCTGTGTTCCCTCCTTCACCCAACGCAAATTTTCACTGCCTTCTGATTCCACAAGGCAATGTTGTTGTGATGGTGGATGAAATAACAGAGGGATTTGAGGAGCTCCAGCTTGACCACCCTACAAGTGAAGGGAAGACTCAGCTGGGTCTTGCTCTGAAAACTCCATGTCTATGGCAGAAGGAGCACATCAAGCTTCTCAACTTCACGCCTCTCGCGAGTCAGCTGGGCATGCCACCTCCTCCGCCTCCTCCTCCTCCGGCGAGTGATCAGGGCACTCCACCTCCTGCTCCGGCGCATGAGGGCGGCAGTACTCCCCATCCTTCTCCGCCTGCTCTGGCGCGTCCGAGCAGCCCGCCTCCTTCTTCTCAGCCTCGTAAGCAATGAAAGAAGACAGCCGCAGCCGCTCGGGCTGCTCCAACGTCTAGCAGTACAGTCAGAGGCGGGAGGCAATATAGATCCGGTCCTTCTCTCAAGCCTCTAGAGAAATTACCATACAAGATGAGCGAGGAGGAAAACAAGAAGATATGTGAAGCCCAAGTGAAGGACTTCTTTGAAACGCAAATGCTAAGAAACATCCACCTCCGGAGGAGAAGATAGATCCGGTGAAAGTGAAGCGCACTTTGGATGCCCTGAAGCGAGCACCACTACCTCCGCTGCAAACCAACTTTGACCGCATTATTGAAAGGACATATAAAGAAGCGGATCGGTCAGGAAGCACTTGCAGTGATCGAAGGTTAGCAGAATAAAGAAGTGGGAAAAAATTCCCCGGCTCGGCGAACAAGCGAAGCAATCGTGCCCCTCGCTCAAGGTGTATAGCGATATCGTCGCTAATCTTCCCGGGATGGTGCCCGGTACCAATCCTGAAGATTACATGCCTGACGATGCACTTTTTAATACAATGGAGGTGGACACATTCAAATACCGTCACGGGAAGCCACTCGTCAAACCTGGTCATCCTCCTCTAACAACAATGATGTGAAGATTCCATGATTGGTACATGGACATCTGCAGCAGGTCTGGGAAGGATACTTTGACGCTGAGAGTTAAAGAGGAGCACGACCACGTTGAAATTGATCTGTTTTCTGTTCCATATGAGGATTTCTTCCAGTTTTTCAATCAAAAGGCCCTCGACAAAGTAATCATCACTTGGTACTTTCTGTAAGTACTACTTCTGTAATTAAGTCTCTCTATATAGCTCAGCTCTTTCATTGCATGTATATATAATTGTCCTCACTATATTATGCAGATTGAAGATCGCCGGATTAAAAAAAAGACAAATCGGTGATATTGGGTTCATTAACACAAATCTCATAAATGAATGAAATGTTAAACATGATGCCAAACAAAACCAAGGCCAACTTGCTACGATTGCTACCTCGAAATCAAAACAAAGATACAATAGTCTTTCCTTACGAATTCAAGTGAGTGTTACTGTCTTGTGCATATTCGGTTTCCCTTATTACTCGAGGTTATAGTAATTTAATTGATTAGTTATGCATGCGTGCGCAGCTTCCACTTTATTCTACTAGAGATTAAGCTTGAGCAGGGACTAGTAACCGCCATAGACTCGAGACGAAAAGATCCCGAGGAGTATGCGACCATGACTAAAATGCTCGAGAAGTAAGTTCAATTGATCATTACCACACCATATTGGCAACTTTGTTCATTTCCTGATATCAAGTAAATGTTTTCTTTGTCTGCCAAGGTTTGGAAAAAGATCACCGCAGAAGCTCTAGGACTGCCGGGGGAGCTGTGATTTAACACCTGAAAGTAAGTACTACTAGCTAGTTCCGCGCATCTCCCATTGATTCTAGCTAGTTTCATCAATACCATTTAGGATGCTTGCTTATAAGTTTGATTGACCTATTTTTCTTGTAAAATGGTTGTGGCAGGAACCCGGGAATAATTACTGTGGATACTACATTTGCGAGTTCATCCACCACACAACCTGTTAGCGGGGCTACTCTAAAAAATAATATGAAGTGCGTAAGCAATAATATTCACAATTTTATTTTATTACCATCATTTGTGTTGAGTTTCGTTCATATATATGTATTGACCCCCTTCTTCAAATTAGATGTTTCAGATGCGGGATGAACTCCTACCACAAGATCGCATACGAGCAATTCAAGGGGAATTGGCGGGATTCTTTCTTGACCACGTCATCGATAAAGACAGAAAATACCATGTGGAACTTGAGTTCAGATGTTAGGGGATTGTAACAGATCTTATATTGTATATATGTAGCCAGTAGCGTTGGATAGATATATGAAAACTTGTTGTTCAACCAATCTCTCGGAGAAGGAGAGGTCGATCACTTCTCTCTGTATATGTTCATGACGATCTTCTATACTTAATGGTTTCCTTCATTTGCTTACTAGCTAGCTAGCGTGTCGAGTCCTCTCTATACGTACTAGTTGAATGCTCGTGCGTTGCCACGGGCCAACAAAAAGAATCTATAGCTAGCTTTGCGCTACAACTCTTTGGTCATCGCGCTATCGCTTGCTATGTTGTCACCCCTGCTCCGAATCTGCCATATTTTCTCCAAGACCACCAAACAACCGTTGCTATTCACAGCCCCACTCCAAATTTGCATGAGTTTCCTCCAAGTATGCCAAATTGCCAAAGTCATTCCCAATGTCACTAACCTCACACCACAAATTCGAGTAAGTCGACTGATACCCAATTATGTTTTTTTCAATGTTATACATCAGAAACCCAAAGAAGCCTAATTTTTTTTCTAAACATTGCATGAGAGGTCATAGTTCCACTTGTACGAACACTCCTACCTTGGGATTAAAATCATCCGTATAAAAGAACGTAACACACAATTTATTATCCTAACAAAATAATTTACTGCTCTATCACTAATAAGTCTCTAACATGACCAAAGAATGCTCTAGTTACATCAAGGCCACCTACATAGCAGAGCCTTCATCTTCGCCCTCCCTTCTCCCTAGCACTTAATCCATTCTTTGGATGTCAGTGTGTTTGTGCCACTAATTAAGGGTTGGTTTTCGATTATGCATATACAATGGTTACAAGAAGAGAGCTTTATAAATATTATATGTAATGCAGTTTACAAGGATCAGTCATCATAATGCATGAAAAAATGTGGTTGTTTGATGTATTAAGCAGGGCCCATTGGACCTAACAGAATTAGGACATCCGTGCATAGTCCAAATCCGTGCAGTCCAAAATGATCACCTCCGGTTCATCCGGTGCACCTCCATTGAAGTCTGAAGTTCAACAATTCACCATTTTTGTTAGGTTGTAAAAACGATAGCATGCTAATAAGATGAACCTCTCTTCAGTCTATGCTAATAAGATAATCTCGAGGAAATTACTGTAACGCAACAGAGGTCAAGATTTGTAGTAAATTTTATGGTAATCAAGCCATATGGCGAGAATTGTCCACTTTGAACGCTTCATTTCCATTTGGAGTATCAGTACATACAGTAATGGCGAGAAGCTATAGCTGATGAAATGCATATCACTGAACAGGACAAAAATTCACTTGTGTTAATCTGGCTAATCTTTAACTGGCAGTGGGTACTCTTGTTTTTCTTATGTTCTGGTTCATAAAGAGCAGTCAAAAATGCATGTGTGCTGAGAAGTTAAATTTACTCTTTTGATATTCCCAAAAGAATGATGTCATATTGTATCATAATTTTAACTCTATATTCGAATTAAGGAATCAGGCGCAGAACAACACCAAGAAAACTATAAGCAAAGGTGAAGTTTCTATTACAAAGCAAGACATCAAGTATTACATAAGTCTTCCAATGAAGAAAATAAAACAGTCTGCAAGAGGTAAGACCTATATATAAATCAAGGAGATGTTGTTAACAATTAATGGAAAGAAAATGGTATCAACTCAAACTAATCGAATTCTCAGGAATAACATGTCACTTCCATGGTGGCAAGTGTATTTTGTAAAATATAAAAAGGGGAATATATTGAAATAGACTCTTGTGATATGGGCAGGAGGAGCATGTAAAACTGAACCTACAACAATTTGCATCACATTTATATGACATGGTGTACCAAAGGGAGTATAAAATTAATGCAAAAAGTATTTTTCAGTATTCTTTTGATTAAATTAAAGTTCCAGAAGTTGCGCTTAGTGATGCTTGCAATGAATAAGAGTATCCCCCCGAAATTTGCGTTCACTTCAAAGCAATGGGAGGATATCACTTCTTAATTAACGGATTGCTACATAATAAAGTTACTACGGCTCTTAAGAAATTTTAGTACAATCAGAAGCCACTCAGAAGCCCCTTCTTCTATTCAGAAGAATGAATGTAAGTTTCAATTGTAACCCATATCAACTGTTCGCACACTTAAAATCCCAGGTTAAATGTTACAGTCCAAACATAGTACGCAAAATATAAAATCATGGAACCACTTCGAAATATATAAATGAAGCTAAATTCTAGGATTAGATTACCACTATGCAGATTGTGGTTTTGCTACTGATTTCCATTTAATTGTGCTCCAAGATGAGTGCCAACCTGCATGAAAATGCGCAAGCAGTTTAGTGTACAATTTCGAAGGAACACTTCTTACAACACCTTTCTTCTTACAACTCCTTTTGGTCTCAAGTTTAGAATTGCTAATTCCTGTCAGAGCACTAAAACCAGGCTAGAGATACCAAATAGCAGAAAGGGACAACAAAAGGCAGCTCACCCAGGTTGCCACCACATGTGGTGAACCCGATTCAACCCCTTGAGCCCAGCAGTCCTCACGGTCTTCTGAAATCAGTAGACTGCTCGGCGCATGGTAGCAGGGCTGTCGGCCAGCACAACTCCGCTATCATGGCCGTGGTTGTTGATGCCAAGGTACTGTATGGACAACTTGTCGATGAACACGGCTGCAAAAGGACTGAGCTGTTCGTATTGTCGAGCTCGGATAGCATGGGCTCCGAGTACAACACTGTTGCGGCGGCCACTGCCAACCAAGCTCATCGTGTCCATCGTCGTCGTCACTGGCACTGATTTTATCGTCGCCTCCTTCTGGTAACCCACCTCTCGCCAATCTAACATATGGCAAATAAACCATCAGAATAAAGTAATGAGGAAATAGAGATTTTAATGTCGCCTCCTTCTGGTACCCCACCTCTCGCCAATGTAACGTATGGCAAATAAACCATCGGAATAAAGTAATGAGGAAACGGAGATTTCTATGTTCCTCCACCACAAAACACGCTAGAAGCAGCCGAGGAGTTCATCCTCGTGATTCTCTTCCCCAAGTTGAATTTATTTCTGGTGTTTTCCCGCTTGGTCTTGCCATCAACATAACCAAAATAAGATAGATTCAACAGTAAAGATAATTGATGTTCATGACCAGTTGATCATGAACTCCACAAGTGAAAACGTAATCAAATGAGTCGAGACCGAGAGTATAAATAAATTTACACATACAAGGAGTTTCCACAATAAAAAGTGACTTGAGTGATTTCTATTAAGGTCTCTTTTGGCAATTTAAGAATCAGCACAGCCTATACATGAGATTACGACAACAAGCAAACATCAAAAATACAATAATATAAGTCAACATTCATGAATTCAGTGTTATAAGTATTCATCTAGGTAAAAAGCAAACATCAAACTGTAATACCTGTATGCCGCTGCCACTTGCCAGATTTCCATAGGCAACCTTCTCCGTCTACCTGCTCTTCCCACGGCCCTACACCCACCCGTCGTCCTTTACGCCAGCAGCCGGACTGCCCCCCGTCCGTTGCAACTCGTCGGTCCCTGCCACGGGAGAGAAGAATGAGGGGGTGCGGGAGTACAGGATACGAGGGGAAGATGGGTTGGATCGAAGATAAGGAGATGGCAACACCTGGGCCGTCGTTCGTCGCTGCTGTCGATGTGGTGCTCCTGTTCGTCGCCCCTGCCACGTCGAGTACCTCGTGGACTCGGTGAAGAAGAGATAGATGTAGATCCACCGCTCCAATCTAGTATAGAAGTCTGGCTGCATTGTGTTGCCGCTCAAGGTCGACGTAGGCGGGAATAGGCCGGCGGCGGCGATTCGTCTCTGCAGAGACACCGGATCGAGAGCGAGGATCTGGCGGAAGGAGTGGGAAGTGGGAGGTGGGAGTTGGGACGTGCGTACTTGTGGGTTTTTTATTTTCTTTTCTTTTCTTTTTTCTATCATGCGCGGAGGGGTTGTGAGACCGAAAAGAGATTGAACCATCACGACGTTCGATTCCGCTTTAATAGTAGAGATTTTCTTTTCTTTTCTTTTTTCTATCGTGCGCGGAGGGGTTGTGAGACTGAAAAGAGGTTGAACCATCACGACGTTCGATTCCGCTTTAATAGTAGAGATAGTACGTAGCGTCGACCAAGCACGGAGATAAAAGAGGACACTTTTCTCTATTAGCTAGCTAACACAATATATGAAACCCCTAAATTAACCCTACAAAAATCCTAAAACCCCCAAACCTCCCTCCCCCGCCCCCTCCCCTTTTAAAAAAAATAAAAACCCCAGCCACTGAACTGCTGACGCATGGATGCCTTTTGGTCCCGATTGGTGCCACCAACTGGGACAAAAGACCCTCCTGCCTGGGCAAGCCACGGCGGCCACGTGGAGCCCCATATGTCCCTGTTCATAGACGAACCGGGACTAAAGGTATTGGGCTTTAGTACCGACACTTTAGTCCCGGTTCGGGAACCGGGACAAATGGGCCTTGTGAACCGGGACAAATGTAGCTTTTTCTACTAGTGTATGCAGCTAGCGTTGGATGTCGGCATCCCGCATCCGGTCCACGCTCACATGCGGGAGGAAATTTACGAGTTGCCATTGAAGATGCCCTTATACTTAACCTACTAAAAGCATCTACAACCAGACTCCTAAAGTGTCTAATCAAACAGCTCGGTCCTTGTCAGGATAAAAGAGAAGGGAAATGGCCACCCAACTGGACCCTCGCTTTGTTCACATATGACTAGTCTAGTCACAAATCCTCGTATCCGCACAAAATACGGGGAGCATATTGGAATGTACGGGTATGTCCAGGCAGCTCTTCACGTAGGATTCGGCTCACCCCAGACCATCTTTTCTCTTTCTTTGTCGATCCCCAACAATCACATGCATTTTATTGGACAATTCAAATAGGATATAGGACAAATGGTTGCATGCATCCATAGGGTCACAATGGACATCTCCGGTCACGAGCACATCCGCGGACGTTTGGAGATCAATATTAGACAGTCATGATTGTAGATGCTCTAATTGGCTATTTCTGTCCAACTTAACGCTTCAACACATGCACGACATACACAAGCCAGCTAAAAACACAAACGAGAGTGGATTTTCTACTTCCTGGTGTACCTACCCCCTCCATGAACAGTAAATTCAAATAAATACAGAAAAATCACAAAAAACTTAAATTTTAGGACATCAAATATTGATGTTCATGAAAAGTTTCAACCACAAATAACCTTCTAGGAGCCCTCACAAATAACATTTTGTTTCAAATATTTGACCATGTTTCATGTCCTAAAATTTCAGCTATTTTTTATTTTATTTTTAATTTACTATTCACCCAGGTGCACCTACACCCGAAGGAAAACATTTTGTATCAACCGACTGATTATCGCTCGCGTAAGTCACATTCGCAGCTCACCACGTGCCCCATGGACCCACCTAACCACGCGCCCTCCACCTTATACCCAGACTAGAAACATCCCGTCTTCTCTGTAGTGTTCCCCTCCATTGTCTCCACATCTTTCTCTTCTCGATCCCATTGAAACATCCGCCGCAGGATGCGGTCATGCCGCATCCGCAAGCGCCCGTTCATCTCACCTTCTTCCCCATCTCCACAAGCATGCCGCAATGTTTCCACAACTATCCACATTTTAACAAAATGTTCATTTTTCACTACTAACTTATTCTTCTTTTTGAATTTCCTTTCATCTTCTTTCTCAGTCTTGTTTATAGTAATTTCTACATCGATTTCATCATATCCATGTTAATTTATATGTCATTTCATGTCATCCAATAAATATTAACCTAAATAGATAGTTAGCAACTAGCAGTACTACATAAGAACTTCTCTAATAACTATACTAAAAATAATGATAACAAATAAATTGGTGTACATTTTATCAAAATTAAAAAGAAAAATAAAAAAGGGTCAAGAAACCCACCTCGAGGAGCTAGGAGAGGAGACGGACGGTGTAGTGTAGGAGCTCCGGCGTCGCCGGCTGAGTGCGTTGCCGGTAGGCTGCTGGGATAGGAGTTGGCCCGGGAAATAGACGGTGCGTGGGCGGCGGTGGGGAAGGAGGGCTAGCAACGCGGTTGCTAGGGTGGGATGGAGGGGCGGCCGCCACCGGGAAAGACGAAGAAGGAAGAAAACGAGCCAACCACTCACGGTGTCTAGCTTTTATAGCGCAGGGGATGAAGGGTATGTGTTTTTCCAGATTTTTTTCCACGGGTCCTCGACAGAAAAAGTGGCCGCTGGCATTCCCATCAAGTGGCAGCTCGGCAAAGCAATGACCTCTTGTATTAGATATCAAAATAAAAGCGGTGGAGACAAATTGTCGAGCTCTTGTTATTGTAAACTCGGCAAAAACAGATCGCCATTACAGTCCCGTCCCCTGGCCATTGGTGGGGCCCACCTATCAGTACACTGGTGACTACCTATCAGGAGGAACTCGACAAAGAATAGACTTTGCCGAGATTCTTCTTGTCACCGGTCCCCTTTCCTCGGCACTGGACAAATAGTTATGTTTACCGGGTTCTTTTGATATGTCGAGTTCATTTACGTTCTTACTCGGCAGACTGCTATTGCCGTCAAGCACCTGGCGAAAGAAACTTGGCAAACTATGTGAATTCGGCGTGCGCAGCGATTCTATTAGTGTGTATTGGGTACAGAATTCGGCCTAAGGTGGTGTATCTACTACCCCTATAAAAGCACGAAAGGACGGAGAACCAAATTATCTCAACCATCGAATAGTACAAATCTAATGGTCTAAATCACCTCAATGCATCAAACATATTTGACGCTTTAATTACCCATCATGCCACTGGACGGTACAAACCACGCATTAAGCCAATCGATAGCTAAACCTGCCCCACCCCGCCAGTCAAAAAATAAAATAAAATAAACCGCTGCATGCCCGCACGATCTCTCCCCACCTCCTCCCTCCCACCTCTCGCCCCACTGTTCCGCCCGCACCCGTGCCGCAACCATTAGCCGCGGGAGCCGCCCGCCATTCCCTTCGCCGCAGGTCGCCGCGCCCTTCGCCACGGTAGCCGTGGGCCTCCGCGCCCTTCGCCACGGGAGTCGCGGGCCGCCGGAGCCGCCCGCTGCCGCGCCCTTCGCCGCCGGAGTCGCGGCTGCCGCAAGGAAACCACAATTGACAGCTTCCTGCAATATAGCAAACAATTATACATGTGGCTAACCAAACAATGCTACTTCTACTGCAACCTATACTGCCTCAATTAAACTATTAGAATCTACACTGCCTCAATCAACTAACAGCACATGCCTACACAACATGTTGATGTGAGCTTCGGTACTAATAACTAACTAAACTATGAGCTTCTCCACTGCCAACTAAGCTGCTGCCCATATAAATATTACAGTCAACATAAGCATCAAACTTATATATATATATATATATATATATATATATATATATATATATATATATATATAGGGAAAATAGATATTACCACCTAGTGGTAGTTACCCCCACCCTAGCAGCCATCCGATCTCGTTTTAGTTGTGGGTTGTGATTAACGGGTTCTGTTGTAAAACTAGTTGATTCATCTACCCCATGCCTGATAGGAAAAAACAGCCAGATAATTCCAATTTCCATGCATGGCCCGGAATATAGCTAGCCAACACGTTTTCAACTACCTGGCTACGTTCCAGATCTAGCCTCCTGTATGCATGCACATACTTAAACTGTATATACTAGTTCACACTACATATTCTCTTTTAAAAAACTCCATATACACACAGAAACGTGTAGATACTAGACACTACATACTCTTCGGGAGTATATATATAATTGCTTTTGGTTCGAAGAAAAGTATATAATTGCTTAATTTCAGGAAAAAAAATCACGTACTCTCGTTTCTTGAACGTACACACATACTACAACTAAAGTATGGTAGTATATTCTGAAAAAAACCTATACAACCTTTTCGGGGCACATAGTTTGTATGCTAAGAAAATGAACATATATCGTTGGGTTTTTCTTTTATATTGATACTCCTTTCTACTGCTGGAAGTATACATATACCCCAAAATACAATTTTTCCAAACCACATACTCCTCTGTCCATACTACATACTCCCCTATTATTTTTTTGGTACATACTACCATACTATTTTTTTCGGAATATACTACCATACTACATACTATTTTTTTCAACGGCATATATTCCTCAGGTCATACTACATACTACCATATTATTCTTTGTAATATACTGCCACTCTATTTTTTTTCGGAATATACTACCATACTACAATTTTTTTTCAAAACATACTATAAAAAATTGATGGCTCCAGTACATACCCAAGAGCATATACTATAATTTGTTCACACGTATGGGATCGAGGTAGATAGAATATTTTGTGAGGCCATGCAGTAGTTTTGCCAACCTAGCTAACACATAAAAAAACTAACTCATACTTATCCATCTTGTGAGATACGGTGCATGCCTTCCACACAAAAAAAAAAAGAGAGAGAAAGGTGTGGTGCATGCAGCCAACAAATTAGCCGGTTGTTAGCTAATCCTGCGCGCCCTTTTATTGCCGGCTTCACCCATAATTACTTGAAAACTTGGACGTACCGTCCCATCAGGGATTTCATTATCCCTAAAAAAATATTTTTTTTCATTGGCCTAATTAGGTACGGCTGCTAGCGAGTTATAGGGTCCTGCCCATGTTCGCTACCCCCCAGCGCACCCAGTTGCCCCGCTGCTATTAACGGGGACACGTGGAGGCCAAAGAAAGTGGTGATAACTACCGCTGCTATTACAGTGAACAAAGCCAACTAAGCTATTGCAGTGACCATTAGTACTATAAGCATCAAAACTACTAAGCTTCAGTGACTTACAGGCTGAGCACAAACTAGAAACCTCCTGCCAGTCTCAAATGATTCAAAAGCTACACGACGCCCAGTTGGCCATCGATGCTCCACGCAAAGCCCCTCGGGTGCCATCTCCAAGCTGTTGTAGTCTTGGTCTTCAATGCTAGCAGGAATCTACAGGGAGCAAATACTCAAATCAGAAAACCAGATCATGAAATCCCCAAATCCCCAAATGACCTAACCCTAACCCTAGCTCTACCACTGACCTGATAATGCATCCCGTCGTCGTCGGAGGAGATCTGCAGGCTGGACAAGTCATCGCTGCTCTCATCCTCAAAGGGGGCGGACGCAGCGGTCTGCGCGGCGAGCGGCGGCGGCTGGAGAGAGGAGGGCGATGCGGCGAGGAGAGGGACAGAGTGTCGAGTGCGGCTGGCTGCGTACGGGTTCGACCGGACCAGGCTACATGGAGTGACCGAGCGGGTGCGCGCGGGTAAGCCACGGTGGCACCTGACATGTGGGCCCTTTATGTCAGATACGGGTCAATACACACTTATACAGCTGTCAGACCGTTATGCAATACTTAGGCTTAGAGTTGGTACTGCATGGCAAAAAAAATGACTAGTGGTACTGACTCGTTACAACTTGCTGAAGTATGGTAGTTCCTTGCAATTAACTCAAGTGAACGAGAACAACCGTGCTTCAATCCTCATGCCCGAGATCTTGCTGTTAGAGGCGACGCCCGCCAGAAAGGGAAAGAGGAGGCACTGGACATCCATGTTCCCGGCAGCGGCGGCGGTCATGGAGGAACCCGTCGATGAGAAAGGCAGGAAGTTGAGTTCTTAGGGATTCAATGGGCTCAAGAAGTGGAAGAAGGTCGGCGTCAGTGGCAACGAGGATGCGCATGCCGCCGTTGATTCCGCCACGCTGCGATCTTCGTATAGTGATTTCCGGCATGAGGCGAGCCCCGCCCTGGATACCAAGAGGGTCAAAAAGAAGCTTCATGTTGCTGCCGCCGCTTGCGATGTCTCTGCTTCTGATTTGGCAATTGACAAGGTACTACTGTAAATCATTGGCTATTCTGAATTAATGTCGTTGCCGCCTCACATGCTCCCGACGCCTGCTGACCAGGGGTTGCTCCTTCTGATTTTGCACTCGGCAGGGGCAGCATGCCCTCGACGACCCGGCCTGGGACTGCTGACGAGGTATACCTGGCCTGGGTCTGAGCAGTAGCTACGATGAGACGGCAGAGCAGGAAGAAGGGGATGCCGGGCAAGAAGCTCATTGCGGAGTGGTGGAGCAGGAAGAAGCTCCGGTGGAGCAGGAAGAAGCTCACGGCGGAGCAGCGGCATAGGAAGAAGCTCATGGCTGAGCGGCGGCGCTGGAAGAAGCTCCGGGAGAGGAAATCAGCAAGGTGAGGAAATGCCCCACTCATCATTTGTCTGGAGATTCATCACCTGCAGTATAGCATAGCTGATCACATGCAGTATTTCTCCCGATTTCTCACTCAATTTAGGGAACTAGGGCTCATACATGATTCAAATTTCGTTACTCAATTTAGGAGGACGTGGATTTTTAGAGCACTTGCACCCAGGCCCTGCTATCCTAGCTTTCCAATATCGCTTTAAAATCCGTGCGACACAACTAAGTTTCTATATGTAATTTTCTCTTTTTTGCTTCTCCCATATAGAACATATCTTGAAGTTCAAACCTATGCAGGATGGCAAAGCTTTCTAACTAGAATCTAGGATAAATCTTTCAAATCTTTTGTCCGACATAAATACTAAAAATATGATTTTTTAATCAAACAAAACATATTTTGTATATTTATGTTTGACAAAAAATTCTGAATGATTTATCCTAGATTCTACTTAGAAAGCTTTGCCACACTACATAGATTTGAACTTCAAGATATATTCTATGTGGGAGAAACAAAAAAGAGAAATGTATTTGCATGAATCTTAAAGCAGGAAATGGATGACTAGATAAAGAGGGCCTGGGTGCATGTGCTCAAATATATATTTTCGCAATTTAGGACCTATGGTTTACAAATATATTGTAGCTGAAATTAGTTGCTTCCCTTAAGTTTAATCAGTGCTACACATACAGGACTATATTTTCTTTTTGCAAACAACCTTCCACTGGTGAACGTCTATTGTTTTGTCGATGTCCATATATATCTACCATCTGGAAGGTTGAAACTCTATTCAGACGTCTGCACATTGAAACCACAAATGGCTAATTAAATATGTTGTCTAACTTGTGCAGTTGTCATGGTATTGGTCATGGAGAAGTTATATCACGCTTTCTCAAATCTTGATGTACTGCTCAAACTGTTGCCTTTGTTAGGCAACAGGTATGACATTATTCCAGTAACTTGTGCACATTTAAACCGCCATTGTCTAATTGGATTTGTCAGTCATGCTTGTAAATCAAAAGATTTATCTTCCAAGACTCCCTGATTTAGGTAGGAAATGCAGATTAGTTGAGTACAGAAATTGCATAGTAAAAGAGCGTTGGTATTTAGGCATTGTATTGCTGAGCGTCGGTAGATAATACAACAGTGGAATTGCAGAATTAGGTTTTCTGTCGAACAGTTATCCTTGAGAGGTTATGCACCCTTTTTGATCAAGAACTGGAGAATGGCATTCTCCATTGATGATCTGCAGATATACTACAAAGTACACTTAACATGGGTAGTTTTAATCATACTGCATGGGGTATCATGGAGTAGTACAGTAAGAACTGCAAAGTTCACATTCTTTTTGTTTAATCCATGGAGTATTTCTCTGAAGGAGGAGAAGTATGAGTGTGCGCTGCTACATTATTTGCAGGAGTACGAGTTTCTCAAGCATTGTGCTGCTAGATTATTTGTAAGAGTATGATTATTTACATGGAGTATTTCTTATACTGCGGATTTGGAGTATTCAGCAAACTGAGAAATATGCATCTTTACAATATATTTGCTCAGCTCGGTGCGGTGCGGTCTGAATTAAGTCTTCAAGCTGTTTGTTTGACCAATTTACTTAGGTCAATTCAGCATTAGTTACTGTTGAACTGTTATTACCATCATCATAAAGCTAATGCATTAGAAGATTTTAGCTCAATGCTGGCTTGTTCAAGCAAGGAAAAACAGTACTCACATGTTTGGCCCACTTAAACATGCTCCATTCTTTCGTTTCTTTTTGTTTTGCCATTCATAGTCGGCTCGACTAATTTGTTAAGATAACTTGTTAGTCATAGTTTCTGTTTGAGGCAACTTGCTGCACAGCCTACTGTGTATGTTTGTTGTCATGTTAAAATCTGATTAGTGAAATCTCAGCACCCATATCTTATGTTCATTCTTTAAATCTTCAATATCCTATGTGCTGGTGTTTTCTTGGACCAGATAAACAACTTGATATATTATTTTTTTTGCAGAAAACAACTTGTTGTCTTAGCTGCATACATGTTCAATTAACCCCCATTTTTTGATAGTTCCATCGCCTTTCTAATTGCATATGCCTACTACTCAATCGGAAGAACTGGAACTTGCAATACAAGATACTGAATCAGAACCTAGCTAATTCTATGCTACTCCAGCAGCAAGTATCAAAACCGGCTCAAGTGTAATTCAATTCAATTTCAGTAGTGAATTTTAATTTCAATTTCACTCACCTACTCAGTAGCAGGGGCGGGGGCAGGGCGGGCAAAAGGCAGCATCAGCAGTGGTCGCCTCGCCTCCAGGGTAGATCCGTCTGGCCCTGACTACTCAAGTTCCTCAGTTTGTGCCTTTTGTTATTCTTATTCCTGTCTTATTTCAACCTTTTGACCATACATATCACGCATGAGAAAAAATAAGAGGGGTCCGTTTGTGAAGCAGTCTTGGTTACTAGCATAACGCCCATGTGTTCTAACGGATCAACAAAGATGATTCAGTTTTATTGGATTATAAGTAGTACTCCCTCCGTAAACTAATATAAAAGCGTTTAGAATACTAAAGTAGTGATCTAAACGCATGCAACACCACATAGAAGAATCTCAACCAATCAACTGATGGAAGCACACACTGTTGCAAGATATGTTTTCTCTCCTCAAATTCGATGAGTCTGGAAATTCACAACATAGTAGAGATAGAGGTAATTTGAATCACCGCACATGTAGAATTACAGGTAGTTACATGTAGATTCAAATTACAAGGTTTATGTATTAACTTTTGAATTTCGATGAGCCGTGTATTGCACGTGCACGCTTACTAGTTTAGTCAAATATATGACCCAACTTGTCACATGCATGCAAGAAATTCTGATTTTCACTATTTTTGTATAGACTAGTTGAGGCTAGAGACAAATTTACAGCCATATTCGGGAACAAAAATTTAACCCAACGACCGGGAAAACAATTTCCTGATCCACGCAAGAGAAGCTGGAGATTGCCCTCCGTCCCCAACAAAAGAAGTGCATATCCATCCCTTACATGCGGCACACGATACAAAACTTGTCGGAACCACTAGGTGCCACCCGACACCCACATCAACGGAGGAAATAATGGGCATGCAATGTCAACTGTGCGAGCTGTGTCCTGCGAGGTTATGCTCACCATGCATGTTCTCTCCTGACTTAAAACGCGCAACCTAACATATGCATGTTCACAAGATTACAGAAAAATCCCATGCATGCATAATATCCATCATCACATGGTCGTTAGACAGTCTAATTAGCTTGGAAGGGATCAAGCTAGCTATAAATAGACCTGCACAACACCAAGTTCCCTTCACTCATCCATATTCATCCTCTCTCCAGATATAAGCCGGCCTCTAGGCTCTAGCTTGCTGTAGAGCTCATTGCAACCATGGCTAATGATAAGCTTGCTGCCTTGGTTGTGGTAGCATTGCTCGGTTGTATGGCGCACACATGCCAAGCGAGCTACGGGTATCCCAACCCAATGCCGCCCATCCCAAGCCCGACACCACCTACGGCACCGGCGCTCTCCCTGAACTACTACAGCTATTCCTGCCCTAATGCGGAGGCAATTGTGAGGGAGGCCGTAAAGAACGCCACAGACAACAATCGCGGCATCGGTGCCGGGCTCATCCGCCTCTTCTTCCACGACTGTTTCGTCAGGGTACGTGCAAGCTTATATATATAGTGAAATCCATGCTGCGCTCATGCGTGTGTAACAATAAATATTGCAATGTAAGATATATATGTTTCTGAGGTCCTGATGGGCGTGAGCTCCTTTTTGTTCTAGGGTTGCGATGCCTCGGTTCTCCTAGACCCGACGACGGCCAACCCGGAGCCGGAGAAGCTTGGCATCCCAAACTTCCCTAGCCTCCGCGGCTTCGAGGTGATTGACGCTGCGAAGGAGAAGCTTGAGAAGGAGTGCAAGGAGGTTGTCTCGTGCGCTGACATCGTCGCCTTCGCTGGGCGCGACGCCACCTTCTTCCTCAGCAACGGCATGGTAGACTTCAAGATGCCGGCTGGCCGGTACGACGGGCGTGTGTCTTTCGCCAACGAGACCCTCCGTGACCTGCCCCCTCCTTTCGCCAACGTCACGGTGCTGGAGTCAATGTTCAAAGCCAAGGGGCTCGACCTCGACGACATGGTCACCCTCTCCGGCGCGCACACCGTCGGGATCTCTCACTGCTCGTCCTTCGCTGACCGCCTTCCAGCCGACCCCTCGGACCCCACGTCCATGGAACCCACGTTGGCTAGCTCGCTACAGCAGAGGTGCAACCGCGGTGGTGACCCCGTGGTGGTGCAGGACGTCGTTACCCCCCGTGACCTGGACAGACAGTACTACCAGAACGTACTTGACCGTAAAGTGCTATTCAAATCGGACGCGGCACTGCTGTCGCCGCAGACACTCAAGGCTGTGGAACACAACGCCAAGAACCCCGGGAAGTGGGAGCGAAAGTTCAAGGAGGCAATGGTTAAGATGGGCAACATCGAGGTGAAGACCAAGGCCAACGGGGAGATCAGAAAGCAGTGCCGTTTCGTCGACTAGCGCCCGGTTGATGAGACAAAACCCTACTTCATCTTGACTCCTGAAGCCGGACACTGATCAGAATAAGCTCGTGCTTTTGTTCGTATGTGTTAGCTTAATTTCCGTTACAGTTTACTACCAAAATTTGTATTAGTGGTCCATTTTTGCTTCACATCTGTATCGATAATATTTGGTGTACTCTATTATGAGATGTGATTGTCAAAAGTATATTTAGTTTGCTGAAAAATCGAACTCATAACAAACATGTTGACTGCCTTTTCGGCCATCTATATCTCACTTCCTTTTGGTTTTGTGTTGAAACTTATCTTGCCTTGTGCATACGTTGTCTTATTGGCGTCTATAACACTTCCATAGGTCATTTAGTGCAGGATCATGATGCATGGACGGTGACTCTCGATTTTTCTTTCGCCCATGCACCGTTAGCAATCCGGGAGCGAATTTGGGGCACGCAAGTGAGGGGCACTCAGTCCTCCGCGCGTACTTTCTTTTTGGCTTCTGATTTCTAAACATTTATATCTTTTGAACGAACAATCTGAATTAAGTTAAGTTTTCATATTTATATTTCTCGTGTAGGCCTGGTCAACTAGTTTGTAAGGCTACTTTGCATGTTTCTGGCGAGCAGCGGTAAAGAAAGAAAAAACTGTTGTTGCACTAAAATAATAAAATACCAAATACCAGTGGTGCATCATGATGACTTTCGGCACATGCTAGATCGCATGATCTACTATGGATTCCACCTGACACCAACATTAACGTACGCAGGGAATAAGCGCACGCAGTGTCGACCTGTTCGAGCTGTAAGATTATGCTCTTCGGGCATGTTCTTGCTTGACTTTGCTCTTCAAGATAGTGCAAACAAAAATTCTTCCGGGAGAACATTTGCCGTGCTCCTCACCCATTGTCCTCCCAGTTCTTTAGGGCATCACCAAAACGGACACACAAATAGCCGGCAATCGTTTGGACCAACAAGTGTCCAGACGTAGTTTACTATCCTATGTGAACTCGTATTTGTCCGTGGATGCGCATCCGAATCCTTCCAAACCAGAGGAAGGTTTGCGGGCGTTCGACAATGTGGTCGCACTCAAAACCATCTTCCACGCTGATGCCTGCTAGAACTACGCCGGTATTTCCTCAAAGAGGAAGGGATAATGTAGTATAGCAACGGTAGGTATTTTCCTCAGTGATGAGACCAAGATTATCGAACCAGTAAGAGAACCTCCTCACACCACGTAAACAGCATCTGTACACAAATAACAAATACTCGCAACCCAACGTGTTAAAGGGGTTGTCGATCCCTTTCGGGTACGGCCCCTCAAGATAGGCACATAACGTGAGGTAAAAGTAGTAGATAGGATAAATAGATCGCGGAACCAATAAATTGCAGTAAGGTATTTTTGTATTTTGATTTAATAGATCTAAAAATAAATGCAAGGGATAATAGATCGCAAAGGCAAATATGATGAAAAGAGACCCGGGGGCCGTAGGTTTCACTAGTGGCTAACTACGGACCCGTAGGTCTACAAAGAACTACTCATGCATCATAGGAGAGGCACCAATGAAAGTGGTGAACCCCTCCATGACGGTGTCTAGATTGGATCTGGTGGTTCTGGACTCCGCGGTGGCTGGTTCAATATTTCGTCGACTCCCCTAGGATTTCTGGAATATTGTGATATTTATAAAGCAAAAGAGGTGGGTAGCACCCACCTGGGCGCGCCTGGGCCCCCTGGCGCGCCCTGGTGGGTGTTGCTCCCCTCGAGCAGCCACTCAGGTGCTTCCTTTCCCACTGGCTTTCTTCGGGCCTAAAAAAAATCCTCCAGGAGTTGTGTTGCGTTTGGACTCCGTTTGATATTGATTTTCTGCGGTGTAAAAAACATGCAGAAAATAGCAACTGGCACTGAGCACTATGTCAATAGGTTAGTATCAAAAATGATATAAAATGACTATAAAATAATTGTAAAACATCCAAGAATGATAATATAACAGCATGGAACAATCAAAAATTATAGATACGTTGGAGACATATCAGCATCCCCAAGCTTAATTCCTGCTTGTCCTCGAGTAGGTAAGTGATAAAAACAGAATTTTTGATGTGAAATGTTGCCTAACATGTTCATCACATTCTTTTCTTTATAGCATGGACATATAGACTTTTATATGATTCAAAGCAATAGTCTAGTTTTGATATGAAGACTTTAATACTCAAGCATACCAACAAGCAACCATGTCTTTCAAAATATCAACACTAAAGCAAGTTATCCCTAGCCCATCATGCTCAATCATTGATCCATTCATGAAACACACTCAAATATTAGCTACACCCGTTGCTCAAATATGATCATAGTTCCCCTTAGTTGGTGCTTTATAAGAGAAGATGGAGACTCAAATTCAAAATAAAAATTGCATAGGTACAAGAAAGTCCCTTCGTGGAGGGAAGTAGGGATTTGTAGAGGTGCCGGAGTTCAAAGCTTAAGTTGAGATATAAAATTATTTTTAGAGGCATACTTTTCCTACCAACGAAAATGACTTGGAGCATCCCAACACTTTTCATGCTAGATACATCATAGGCGGTTCCCAAACAGAAAATAAAGTTTATTTCTTTTTCCACCATAACTTTCACTTTTCATGGCTAACCGTATCCACGGGTGCCCTCCATACCAACACTTTCCAAGGAATTTATTATTTGACAACATAAAGTAAATTCACTTATTCATTTCAGGACTGGGCATCCCTAGTACATTTGGCGTACTCTTGTGCAATGACAAGTGAATAAACACTCATCGTGAGAATAACACATCTAGCATGGAAAATATTGGCTACCCTTTACTGCCCCCCGAGTAGTAGAGCACACAAAAGAGAAATTTATTTTGAATATTAGAGATGGCACATGCAAATTTGCTTAGAACTGCATGGAAATACCGCATATAGGTAGGTATAGTGGACTCATAAGGCAAAACTGGTTTAAAGGGTTTTGGATGCACAAGTAGTGATCACACTTAGTACAAAATGAAGGCTAGCAAAAAGATTGAGAAGCGACCAACCAAAAAGCAAAAAATCTCGTTCCCTTAAGCATAAGTAACACCAAATAATGCAACATAAGTAGGATATAAATTTCATTGCATAACTATTGACTTACGTGCTTGCATAGGGAATCACAAACCTTATCATCAATATTCTTTCTAAAGCACAATTACTCATCAACATGACTCACATATCATATCATCATATCTCAAAACCATTACTAAGAATCAAGTTTATTTTAATTTGTCCAATGGTCTTCATGAAAGTTTTTATTATATCCTCCTTGGATATCTATCACTTTGGGACTATTTTCATATGTTGCTTTTGATAAGCTCAAACAAATATAAGTGAAGATCATGAGCATAATTTTTTTTCTTTCTCTCGAAATAATCTAAGTGAAGCAAGATAGAATTACTTAAAATTTTACTAACTCCCAAATAAATCTAAGTGAAGCATGAGAGCATTTCTTCAAAATTAACAAAGCACACCATGTTCAAAAAGATATAATTGAAGTACTAGAGCAAGTCCATGGCTCTAAAAATTTAAGTGAAGCATAGGAGCAAGCATAGCACAATTTTTGGCTCTCTTAAAAGGGTGTGGCCAGCAAGGATTCAACACTTAAAACACAAAGAAAAACAAGAAAAGACTCATATCATACAAGCCGCTCCAAGCAAAACTCATATCATGTGACGAACAAAAATATAGTTTCGAGTAAAATGCCGATGGTCGTTAGAAGAAAGCAGGGATGCCACTCGGGGGCATCCCCAAGCTTAGTTGCTTGCTACTTCTTTGAATATTATCTTGCGGTGCCTCGGGAATACCCAAGCTTAGTATTTTTCTTATCCTTATTCCTTCATCCATCGTAAGATAACACAAAACTTGAAAACTTTAATCACACAAAACTCAAACAAAACCTGCGTGAGATCCGTTAGTATAAGAAACCAAATCACTACTATAAGTATTGTAGCAAACCTAGTATCATTTTTTTGCATTATATCTATTATATTACAAATTTTTTATGGAAAAAACTCATCAAAGAAAACCATAGAATCATCAAAACAAGCACACAACACAAAGAAAACAGAATCTGTCAAAAACAGAACAGTCTGTAACAATCTGAAAATTCCGAATACTTATGTAACTCCAAAAGTTATGAAATAAATTGGTGGACGTGAGGAATTTGTCTATTAATCCTCTCCAAAAATAATCAACTTAAAAACACTCTTCTATAAAAAGTTGACAACGAATCTCATGAGCGCAAAAGTTTCTCTTTTTCAGCAAGATCAAATAATCTTTCACCCAAGTCTTCCCAAAGGTCTTGCTTGGCACAAACATTAATTAAAACACAAAAAACACAATCATAACAATAGAATAATTGTGCTAACACTCAAGAACATAAAGAAAAAAAATCAAAAATAAATTTTATTCACTGGGTTGCCTCCCAACAAGCGCTATCGTTTTACGCCCCTAGCTAGGCATAACGAGTAAGATCTAAGTTTTGTATTATTCATCCACTTCCTTGATCGAGCACTTGGGATTTTTTAAGGATTTTGCATATAAGTTCTTCGTGACAATACTTCTAGGCATGAGATTGAAAAACTTATTTTTGCAAAAAGGGTCTCTTATGACTTCAATAAAGTTGGGATGGATACTAATCATCTTAAGATCTTCTTTATCATTGCTAGAGGTTGATCCTTTGTTTTTAGTGACTTGAGTAGTCTTGCTAATTTTTACGGGAGTTTTAGCGGAAGCAAAAGCCGTACCTAGATTATAAAAGATTTCTTCCAGTTTATCAATCCTAGACAGGCTTTCTTCGATTCTTTCGTGAATTATAGTTCCCTTTTCTTTTAACAACTTTAGTAGTATAACTTTGCATTTTCCTATCCAAGTTTTCAGTATGCTCTATGGTAAGCATTTTCTTTTCAATAGCATCTAGTCTTTCCATAACATGCTCGAGAGTCAATATTGTTTCATTGATCACGAGTGGTGGTGAACCCACTAAATATCCCAGAGCATTAAAAGCATCAGTAGAAGGACACATCAAGAAATTCCCATCGTTAATCGTATCAAGGACGAATCTATACCAAGTGGTGATGCCCACATAAAAACAACAAAGAAAAACAATGGTAGATTGCTTATGGATAGATCTATTATGAGCATTGCAAATCCTATACCAAGCATCTTTAAAATTTCTCTTCCCCTTTGTTTGAAGTTGAGAACTTCGTTCTCCGGGTGCACGCAATACAAGAAGAGAAATCCACAGCGACAAAAAGTGATACGCAAGATTGCATACGAAAAACAGATCTGACGAGAAAACGGCAAACGAAAAAGAGGGCGAATAAAACGGCAAATTTTGTGAAGTGGGGGAGAGGAAAACGAGAGGCAAATGGCAAATAATATAAATTGCGAGGAGATGAGATTTGTGATTAGGAACCTGGTTGATGTTGAAAATCCTCCCCAGCAACGGCGCCAGAAATTCCTTTTGATGTCCGCTAGAACTATGTCGGTATTTCCCCAAAGAGGAAGGGATGATGCAGTATAGCGACAGTAGTTATTTCCCTCAGTGATGAGACCAAAGTTATCGAACTAGTAGGAGAACCTCCTCACACCACGTAAACAACACCTGCAACAAATAAAAATACTCGCAACCCGACGTGTTAAAGGGATTGTCAATCCCTTTCGGGTACGGCACCTCAAGATAGGCAAATAACGTGAGGTAAAAGTGGTAGATAGGATAAATAGATCGCGGAACAAATAAATTACAGCAAGGTATTTTTGTATTTTTGGTTTAACAGATCTAAAAATAAATGCAAGGGAAAATAGATCGCAAAGGAAAATATGATTAAAAGAGACACGGGGGCCATAGGTTTCACTAGTGGCTTCTCTCGAGAAAAATAGCAAACGGTGGTAAAACAATTACTGTTGGGGAATTGATAGAACTTCAAATAATAATGACGATATCCAGGCAATGGTCATTATATAGGCATCATTTCCAAAATTAGTAGACCGACTCATGCCTATATCTACTATTATTACTCCACACATTGGCCGCTATCCAGCATGCATCTAGTGTATTAAGTTCATGGAAAAATGGAGTAATGCAATAAGAACGATGACATGATGTAGACGAGATCCGTTTATCTATTGCGGAGATATAGATCTCATCTTGTTATCCTTAGTAGCAACGTGACATACGTGTCGGTTCACCTTCTGTCACTGGGATCAAGCACTGTAAGACCGAACCCACTACAAAGCACCTCTTCCCGTTGCAAGATAAATAGATCAAGTTGGCCAAACAAAACCCAAATATCGGAGAAGAAATACGAGGCTACAAGCAATCATGCATATAAGAGATCAAAGAAGACTCAAATAACTTTCATAGATAAAAACATAGATCTGATCATAAACTCAAAGTTCATCGGATTCCAACAAACAGACCGCCAAAAGACTTACATCATATCGATCTCCACAAGACCATTGTATTGATAACCAAGAGAGAGAGGAAGCCATCTAGCTACTAACTACGGACCCGTATGTCTTCAAAAAACTACTCACGCATCATAGGAGAGGCACCAATGGAAGTGGTGAACCCCTCCATGACGGTGGCTAGATTGGATCTGGTGGTTATGGACTCTGCAGCGGCTGGATCAATATTTCATCGACTCCCCTAGGGTTTCTGGAATATTGTGGTATTTATAGAGCAAAAAGGTGGTTCGGGGGGGCCTCCTGGCGCGCCCTGGTGGGTGCTGCTCCCCTCGAGCAGCCCCTCAGGTGCTTCCTTGGCCCACTGGCTATCTCCTGGCCCAAAAAATCCTCCAGGAGTTGCGTTGCGTTTGGACTCCATTTGATATTGATTTCCTTCGATGTAAAAAACATGTAGAAAATAACAACTGGCACTGGGCACTATGTCAATAGGTTAGTACCAAAAAAGATATAAAATGACTATAAAATGATTGTAAAACATCCTAGAATGATAATATAACAACATGGAACAATATAAAAATTGTCTTGCATCTCCCATGCGATCATACCTCCACTCCCCGCCCTGCAGTCATGCCAGCCTAGAGTGGACAGGGCCGGTCGCTGGAGCCGGCATTGAAGCGGAGCTCTGGCCAAGAGCACCTCACGCACCGCGTGAGCTTGGTCTCCACGCTTGTTCAATGCCGGAGCAGCGGGACCAGATAGGACGGCTTCTACTGCATTTAAGCCAGCTACCCGTTCATCTACCTACCGGCATTAAACATGTGTGGCGGCTGAGAAACCGACATTCGCGCCCGCTTTGAAATAGCCCACTGCTTAGCCTGGTCGGCGCCCGATATTTAAACGTGGTAGTGCATGACACAATCCACCTTACCACCTCCACTTCCCTTCCTCCTCCATGCACCTCTGATGCAATGCCATCAAGCTCTAGTGCGTTGTTGGAGAAGCTCTTGACAGAGCAGAAGCTCAAGTTGGCTAGCCTTGCGGCCGGCTAGCAGGCCCGTTGTGTGCGATGGATAGAGGACAAACTGTCAGCGAGCTCGCTGGAGAAGAACGAATAGGATGGCGGCCGGACGATGGAGTCGGCGTCCAATGATGAGCCTGCACCCGCACAGGTTGCCGCTTTACCATGGCGCCACTACTAAGGAAAAGGCTAGCAGCAGCGCGGGTTTTAGGTGTATCAGTAGCACGGGGAGGGGCGCTACTAATAAGGCACTACAGCTAACATATAGCAGTAGCGCGTGGTCACCGGCGCTACTGCTACACAAGTGTAGCAGCAACGCGGTTACTCGGAGCTCGCTACTGCTAGTAGCTCTAGCGCCCTTTGCAACGATGCGCTACTGCTATCGCGGGGCTGCTGCTAACTTTTATACACTTGCTACTGCTAATTTAACAGGTTTTTTGTTTTTTTGGGCATATTTGTTTTGTATTTGAACAGGCTTTATAGAAGAATCTTTAGCACATAGAAATGTCATCATGATACACATACAAATGCCTGCGAGACCACGAATGTAATCATAGCATATACATACAAATAGTCTCATCATAATCATCATCCAACACAAAGTAGTCTCTCGTCATCATCTCGAAAATAGCGATACAAGTCCTTGATTACTTGCAAATACATCGTCATCCATCTAAACAATGGTATACGCGAGAAGAGCTATCACTTTGAGTACATGAGTTCGTATCCCTCTCTCGCATTACCGTGAACCTAAACTAACTACTGCATGTCGCTCGGAAACCGGAAACCGGCAACACCTGGGCCTGACACTCCGGCCACTCATCGTATATATACTCCTGGCGTAGCACTTCTTCGCCATCGATGATCTATGCACCTGCATCGTCACATGAGTCGATGATATGCAACATATATAGTTGAGCAACGGAAAGAGACAGACTTGACAAAAATAGAAACAACATATCATAAGCATAAATAACAAAGTTCATCGTACCCAAAATGCCCTAACTAGAGTGATCTTCGCTAGTCGAGGAGGAGGACGGTTTAATTACATCACAAATAAAGTTTCACTGCGCATAACTCAAAGTTTTGTCATATAGAAAGTATGGACTAAACAGACACATTGTCATATATCGACAATCACTCCAACATGTCGTGCCATACATCGAGGTCAGGGAGATAGTCCCCGAGCTTAGTGAAAGGCTTCATGTCGAGACGCTGAGAGGCTATCCATGTTCGGACGTCTTCCCGCGACATTTGTCCTTCTCTGTAGGACATCCCTGCTTTTCCGACGACCTCTTTCATGATGATTTGGGCAAGTTCGCGCTGGATGTTATAGAACTCAGCTCGAAGTCGATGATCCTCGATATCTCCTATGTCCTTTGCCCATTGCAGAATATGGGCATCGCCAGATCTAGGTGACATGTGAAGGTTCTGGTGATCCCGTCTGTACTCCAGCATGTGGTGTAGGACATAGAATCCATCATTAAGAGAATTGTTCGGTTGCTGGATGCAGCAGAAGTCGGTATTATGGCTGAAGGCGGCCCTGCCGCCCCTTCTCTTCTTGTCCCTAACCTCTCCACCCCTTGCTTGGTAGTAAAACATAGCACTGTCGAGAACATCTTTGATGTGGGTGTAATCCTTTTTGTGAATGTTCTTCGACGAGTCCAAGTAAAGAGCGTGGGAGAATCGGGGGTAGAGGATGATGAGGACGGCGCGCCTGCCGCTGCGCAAAATAAGTACACCTCAAATTAATTAGCCTCCACCGTGCAAATGAATTATTGAAATCGAAGGAAGGATAGCAGCGCGGATGACTTACACGGGATGATAAGGCACGAGAATCGCCTCCTTGTCCTTATTGGCGAGCATGAAACTGATGATGTAATCCCTCGCGTATTCACGCTGCTCTACACAGACTCCCAAGAAGCTCTCGTGCATGTAGTACGGGTCAGCGACACAGATATGACGTATCCGCTCAACCCCAATGATGTAGTTCATGTGCAAGGCATAAAGGCGGACAAACGTAAAATCTAGCTTCTTCACGTGAAACATGTCGAATATGTAATCAAATCGGAGGAAGAACTTATCCGCAGGAAAGCTGTCGACGTACGACATTTGCCGCGGAACGTTAACCACGTAGAGTGGGTATCCTGGATCTTTCGAGGCGATGAGGCCTTTCTCTACCCGAAGCACATCGTCATGAAGTCTCCTTAGATCGCCAAATCTGGCCCGTAGCGATGTTGCAGGTAGGATTGGTTGACCGGGGATATGTCATTTATCCGCATTGGGGATATCTATATGGTCCTGAAGCCGAGGCTGCCAAGGCGGCTGGATCATAGAATCAGCTTTTTTGCCTTTTCTCGCTCTCTTCCTAGACTTCTTTACTACCGGAAGGTCGTCAATAATACGTTGAGACGGTAATTCACGCACCGACTCATGACGCTCAAACCCTGAGGAGGCGCCAGTATAGACATACTGTTCAGCGCCATCGTCATCCTCATCCTCATCCATGGCGATGTCATTAGCGACTAATGGAGCCTCCTCCTTACCCCGTCCGCTATCACCCAACCCGACACCCGACGCTAATTGGGTAGGTGGGGTGTTGATGTTCATACCTTGCTGAGGCTGCGTGCTCGTGGGTGTGCTCCCGCCGTCTCCAGACGAAGCAGACTCTTTGGCCACAACAGGACCCACCCATTGCAACAATCACCAAGCCACCGCGGGGTCTCGTCGTCATCCCCCACTGGTATTAGAGGAGGCAAATTCTCGTGGCCCGGTTTGACACTGGCCACGGAAACCTTGAAGACGTTCGGGGGGATCGGCCGGCTGTGGAATAATGGTTCCTTCGGCTCCATTATCGTCACCTTCCCCACGTCCACCTTCTGTTCGCCGATGGTGTACAATATGGTGCACGGGGTTTCGTCGGTCTTCAAACAAAAGTCTGTGACGTGAGACATTCGAAAGATAACGAAAAAGGGAGATTATACATTTATATTGAAGGGGGCCGGTGTGACAGATACCGTGAGGGCGTCGAGCTCAGCCAAAGAGGAGGCACCACCGAGCACGTCCGGTGCGGGAGCCGGTGCGGGAGCAGGTGCGGGAGCCGGTGCAGGAGCAGGTACGGGAGCCAGTGCGGGAGCAGGTACGGGAGCAGGTGCGGGAGCAGGTGCTCCCAAGAAGTCAGCAAGGGGAAAGTCCTCTGCATTTTTTTCTGGATTTTGCCTTGTCCAAGTGAAAACACCCGTCACCAAGGAAGTAGATATATCTGCAATCGCCTGTTTTGCGGCAGCTACCGCTGTTGCGACTGTCTGAGATGATTTCTTCTCAACCGCAATCTCAACCTTCTTGTCGATGTTTTCTTCAGTTAACCTCCGTCTTTCCTTTCTCTCCTCCGTGGTCTCACGGTAGTACTTCTTCCACGTGGCGCCGTCTCTGACACCGTGCACGCGTCCATATGACGGTCGAGTATCCACCGGTTGTCGTTTTAATATGTTCAACGCCCGGTTGAATGGAGTGTCCCACTTGGGCCTCGCCAATGCCTCAGACGGCGAGTCGCTTTCGACCGCAATACGGTGCTGCTCTCTCTGCAAAAGGCACAAGGATCATTTACAAATATGACTAACGTGTGCAGTCGAATTGATCAGAAACTAAAATTACCAGCGGTCTCATGAACTCCGTAATGACCGGTGTTGTCTCGTAAACCTTCTTCACTAGGTCCCAACGGTGCCGGGCCCTCAGGACGTCACGCTCCTGCGGGACGGTGAAATCCGCCAAGGGGTCTGGGATGCCCAGACTTGCGGCTTCCGCGTCCTCCTTGGCCCATTTGGACCTCTTTCCGCTGTAACCACGGCTTCCGAGGTGGTGGCTCCCAATGTTCCTCTTTTGAAGCCCATTCATGTAGTTAGACTTTTTTTTGGCAGCTTCGGCCTCGCAAGCCTCCTTGAATATTTGAAACTGCTCTTCCGTGATTGTCGAATTATCCTTTACAATCTCGGAGTAGGGTTCCCCGTCGTTGATCTTTGCTTTCACTCGATTTTTCCAGGCGGCCAGCGCGTCGCTAAACTTGGTCATGGCATGTTTGTTTATCTTCTTCATTGTCGGGTCGTCGTCTGGATCTTCATAATCCTTCTCATTCTGGCTCGGGAACAAGAATATCTGGTGAAACTTCTTTAGGAGGGAGCTCCTCATATTTTCTATCTTCTGTAGTTTCTCATCGTTGATGGTGGCGGTTGTCCGTACGATGCAGCCTATTTGATTGTCGTAGCACGCGCGCGCTTCCTCGGGCGCCTTTGGCTCAAAATTGCCGTCGTCCACCTCCGTGACCACCAGTCTAGTAGTCCTGAGTTTGTTAGGAACCCATTGCCTCTTTGCTTTCGGTTCTACACCGGCTCCGCTCCCCGAGGCAGCACCGGTCTCAGCGCCGGTCTCAATGTCGGTCTGAATCTCAGCGTCGGTCTCAGTCTCAGCACCGGTCTGCGTGTCGGTCTCAATCCCCGATGCCATCGGTGGGCCCAGCAACAACATCGGTTGATCGTCGGTAAGGCTAAAATATCCGTCTGCCGCCCGATAGACGTCGTCGCAATCACCAGAACCCTGTCCTTCATCGTTGCTAGCCATGTTTCCTATGATTAAATCTAGTCAATTAATTCTAGACCTAATAAAATGAATAATGACATAAAAAGGACTATTGTTTTGCAGGAATGTTGACTCCTTCCTGGTGCAGCCAATCCCGGGCACTCGATATGTCCTAGTTTGTAGCACAAGTCATGCCGAAATTCACAAAAAAATTTCGGCATGACCTTTGCTAAAAAGTGGACAAATCGAGAACCTGAAATTTGCTGGAACAGAAATGAATCAACATTCCGGCAAAACATAGGCCACTCAGCATCATTCCCTGGAAACAACAAACCCACTTGGGCACAATCGAACAACTTCAACGAAAAGATATAACATGACCACTTCAATGAAAAATAAAATTTGCCTAAATTCTTTTCCTTGAAAAATAGTGGTCTTTTAAAAAATCAAAAACCTTTGCAAAATGACCTCACTAAACACTTCTCTGCCTAGGACAGAACCCAAATTATGTTGATCTAGCTATTCCTCTCTCTCACACAAACACACATTATTATCTCTAACCCTTCTTTTCCTAGAACAGAACCCAATTAAATTGCAAAGGAACTCCATTTCTCTAACCCTTCTGACCTAATGCTTTAAAATAAAATTTTCCTCTAACCTAGCCAGCCTACTTAACCTAGCTTGTTAATCCAACGAACCTAATTAACCTACCTATTTAACCTAGTTAGTTAATCTAGTTTACATAGATAATTGACCCTAATTAAACTAGTTAATGCAGCTAGTTCTCTGTCAAAGCCCAAAATAAATTTTTGCACTAATTAACCTAGATAATTAACCTAATTAAACTAGTTAACCTGACTAGTTCTCTGTCAAAGCCCTAACTAAATTTTTGCACTAACCTAGATAATTAACCTTTCTCCTTTTTTTATTTCTTTCATTTTCATTTACTTCTCTATTTGTTTTTCATCTTATTTTATTTCCGTTAGTAGTAGCGCTCTTCTTAGGAAACGCGCTACTACTTATGCCCTAGCGGTAGCGCGTTTCCTCCAAGCCCGCTACTGCTATGCGTAGCCTATCATTCTAGCAATTGGAATATTAGTATTAGCGCTTTTGCCACTACACGCGCTACTGCTAAGGTTGTATCTGCAGCGCGGTTTTCCTTCGATCGCTACTGCTATCTAGCACTAGCGCCCTTTTTTGACCCGCGCTGTTGCTAAATTTCTGTGTATAAGGTTTTCCCTAGTAGTGCGCGGGCGCACTACAAGTTCATCATGGCGGAGGAGCACCCGTCACAGCCAGTGCCGCCGGTCAATTTCCACGCTTCGGATGTTGTAGGAGGAGCATCGTTACACCTGTGGCTCCTCGAGCAGCACCGGCTCATAGAGGGATAGATCTGCAGGGAGCTAGCAAGTGAGGATGCCGTTGTGGGCATGGCCGTGGAGAATCCAGCCTTCATCATGAGCAACGGGCGATGTACAAGTCCATGTGTAGCGCTCGCGACAGCCTCGGCAAGAGATGGAGGTTGCGGGTCATGGAGGAGGAGTACGACGCCCTGCTAGCGGAGATCAAGGCAAAGGCGAACGCGGAGGTGGCGCAGGTAGTCACGACGGGAAAGTTGTTGCCAACCCCAGCAGCTCCGGATCGTTCGCGTTGCTCGCGAGGTTCACACCGAACTGCAACGACCATGAGGCTGAGCTATCCACGTCGATCGTCCACCTCACTTCGACCGGCGACGTCCACAGCCAAGCAGCGGACTCCAGCGAGGAAGAGTTAGACATTGGAGACGGACGTGGGCAGGTACGTGCCCTATGTCCCATGTCTTACTTTTCCTAACAGAACATGACATGGAACACGGATGCCTCCAAGGTCGGTGCAGATTTGAAGTAGGAACTTTTGCTAAGTTAAAATGTATCATGTCCACTTTTGTTTAATAAGGTATGCCAAACTTTTCAGGAATTTGGTCCGGTTTAAATAAAAATTGTCTGCTTTCATGAAATTTGTCCTGTTTGTTCAAGTCATGTTCGATATGCGTGCAGACTGTGTTGGATGGCCAGCTCCTATATCAAAGTCTGCGAACCCCGTCTGTGGACGAATACTATGTCAAACCGAGAGTAACATTTGAGATGCCCTTAGGCCGAATAGGGCAGATGGTTAAGCTTGCCACGTTGGCCCCCAGTAACGTTACTTGGTTGCAGACTAATCACATTTTTTTACATAGTAAAATTGTATATGCTCATAGACTCGTCCATAGTTCACAACTAAGTACATATTCGCATGTAGGAACTCAACTCAATTGTTACATGCCCATCATCATGTTAGTATTCGCCACTTCATCATAGCAACCTTGCGTCATCGTTCATGCTCGCTAGCTGGAGAATCTCCAACTCCTTCTTTGCATCCTTTCATGGATTAGGACACTCGAATATAGTGCCCTAACTCCTAACAGTTATAGCAACAAATATTTTTTTAAAGAGAGATTAAACCCCCGGCTTCTGCATTATTATGATGTATGCATCCATTTTTATTGAAGCTGATGCAAGGCAATAAGGTTAGAGACATCAACAAACAGAGTACAAAACTTAGACAACTATGATAGCATCATTACAAGATATGAATATAGGGCATGCGACTAAGTTGATTTTTTTCAACAACAACACCTTCAAGAAGGGATATCTGCCCTCACGCCACCGTCGCATGTCCAGCTAGAAACGACAATGACAAGAATTTCATCCTGTATGCCGACATCAACCAATGAATGTCAACAGACCGACAAGTAGACAACGCCTTCAATAAGGTAACGACAAAAGTTTGTTGCTTTATGTCAAACTTATAGTACTTCTGCTTATCTCTTTCTTGGTACCGGCGGCAGCAAGTAGCAGCAAACCGCCAACGACGAGGACTTCCGGCGGCAAATGACAACTAGGTGAGTCATTTACCTATAATATATCGTACAATTGTGTAAGGGCGCGTTTGGTTGCCCGCATGCAGGCCAACCAGGCCCGCGTGGGATGTGCGTGGCCTATTTGGTTGCCTGGGTTGCATGCGTTTTAGGGCCCACACGAAACTTAAAGCAAGCTTGAGCCTGGCCCGGCGAAAACTGTTGAATCGGCAGTTTCTCGCGAGCCTGGCTTGGCGCGGCCACGCCTGCAAGGGGGTTGCATGCCTCAGGCAGCGCCGGAGACGGACCGGATGTCTCATAACTCCCCCCCACTCTCCTATCACCACCCCGACCGCACTGTTCCCACCGTTCCCTCTCTGCCTCACCGCCCCTCCCTCTCCTTTCCTCCGATGGCTCCGCCTCGCCCACCGCCGCGCCGTCCTCTGACCCTCATCGACCAGCGCATCGCCAGCATCCAGGAGCGTTGACTGGCCGGGCTCCAGAACTCGGGCACGGATCTAGCGTCGGCGCTACGAGCATCGTCCCCCATCTACTGCCGGCCACCACGAGCGCCGGCCAATGCAGTGCCGGTCGTTCCTGCTGCATCGCCAATTCCGGACCTTGTGGTCCTGGGCTCGACGCCGGTGCCTTCCACAGAGCCGCCGCTTCTTGGGACCCCATTGGGGAGGGGGGTTTCTTGACCCCTATCCAAGGGCTTTCTCCTGTAGGCGCGCCGTCCTCCTCGACGTCCGACGTGGCCATGAGCACGGGGCTGATGTCGCAGGCCGTCGCCAGGGTCGGCTCCTCCTCTGCTCCGCCACCTCTCTCCTTTCCGTCGGGGTTTTCACCCCGGCCTCAGTTCGCTGCGACTGCACAAGCTCCGGTAAGTCAAACCCCCCAATGCTTGCTCGTAGATGTAGATTGGGGGTTTATTTCTTAGGCATGTGCTTGTACTTAGTGGATTCGATAGGATTCGAATAGATCCGATTGGATGCGATCCCAATCGAATCCAATCCGACCGATCTGTTCTTGTGTGCTACAGTGTGTCCTAGGATAATGTTCTTCTGCTAGTGCTTTCCTAGGATCTGTGTTCATGCTAGGAGTTGTGTTCATGCTAGATTCCCCAAAGCTAGCGTGCTTTGCTAGGATCTATATTCATGGTAAGGTCTTGCTTGGATCTGTGTTCATGAAAATGGCATGTTCATGTTCAAGTGTAACATCCCAAAATTTTCCAAATTTTGGAATGTTAATAATAAGATATTATTGAGTGAATTGCTATGATTTTCATGGGAAATTAAAACCTTTTGGACACCTACGAAATATTTTGAAACCACAAATAAAGATGGAGTGAGAATAAAATGACTTTCTCAAAATGTGGTGGAAGAATATTTTATGTGAAGTTATTTGAATTTTTAGTTCCATCTGAACTTGGATCTTAATTGAGGTTTTAGTGCCATTTAAATATTTCCAAATTACTAAATAAACTCAATGAGAGGAGATAATGTGACTTCTCCAAAAAAATAAAATGGAAATATTTAATTTAGCTCGATTATCATTTTAACGTTTTAATTTGATGGTTAATTGCTTAAAACAAAACTATATAAGTGAAATGGCCTAAAAATTTATATTTGAATAGAATAAAATGGGTCCATAGAGCATTTAAACTAATTACATGAATAATAAAAATTATTGCTAGGGTAAAACTATATAATAGACGTACAAATATTTTTCTCATAATTATCAACATTTTCACAATTATTTTAGTTAAACTTTTTTTTCACCAAAATCCTAAAATTTTTTTAGAAAAAACTGGTCCTAGTTTACTGGGCTGAGCCCACCAAAATAACAAGAGCGAGGCCCAGGCTTCCTCACGGTCTTCTTCCACCTCACGATCACCTACACATACAGAACGAGAACTCCACGGATGCCTGTACCTCTTCCTCCCGTCCTCTCCCATTCCCCGCACCCACTGACCACCTGAACGAAACTCCCTCGCCTCCCTCGACCCCTCCCATCCCTCAGTGCGCCTTTGATACTCCCATAGTGGTCATTACGAGGCAGCGGAACAGCCACCATTAAACTCCATCTTCTGCTCGAATACTGACCTCCCCGAGCCCTATAAAAAGCACCCCGCGAGACCCTCTCAGCCCTCGTCCGAAGCCCTCTACTTTCGGGAGCTATCTCCCTCCCCATCCCGATCAATTGCTCGTCGGAATTCTGCAGCTCCGGCGGCCGCTCCACACCACCACCGGACGAGGCCGAGCCCAGGACATTGCCCAACAGACTTACCTCGTCGACCTCTTCGCCGTCCTCCTTCTACTTGACATCAGAGAGCTTCTTCCACAACTCCGGCGGCCTTCTTCCCCAATTCCGGCGACCAACTCCGGTGAGCAATCTCTAAATCACGTAATTTTTTTTCAGAAAAATATCCAAACTTCGGAAATTCGTATCTCCCAAACCGTGTGTCCGATTTCGACAAATAAGATATTCCCGGATTCTTCGAAACCTGTACTTTTTTATGAAATTATAAAACTTCACTTTTGGGCAATCAAAATTTTAGTTTTGATTTAAATGGTAAATTGAATATTTTTGTCATATCTTTTAATCTATAATTCATATGAAAAAGTTTATTATGTAAAAATTGGTTATCGGAACCATATCTATCTGTTGGAACACTTGTCACATTTTCCAATTCAATTTTGGTCACTCTTTTGACTTGAAACTAGGAATTCAACCGAAATTGTTATATCAATTATTTCACAATTACAGTCAAATTATTTCCTTCTACAAACTTGGATCTCAGGTTCATTTGATCATATTAGAATCTTTATGTTACACTTTTCGACGTGTTCATTACTTCTTTAGGTTCACAACTTAGGATTTAACTCTCTTAAAAAAACACGTACCTAGTGAATTTTTATAACTCACTTTGGTACTTGATCCACTAGTTTGAAACTCATGTAGGGATTATTATATGACACCTTTAGATGGGATTCTCAAACATTCCAACCATGGACTTGGAACCTTGGGGTCAAACCCTAACCACTTGTGATTTCTAGAAGCAACATAAAGTGGACCATGAGCCCACTTGTTCTAAATAATTTCTTTATAGAAATTTGATCCTCGAAACTTTACTATCTCAACCCCAACTATGTCCTAATACTAATCGTCATTGTAACATTGGCAGTCATATAACTTGTATTTTATTTGAATCTTTATTTGGATTTTGTTGTGTGTTGAAGTATTTTTCTTTTATCGTTAGATATATCATAACGAGAAGAAGAGGCAACTCGAAGTAGAATATTTCCTCTTCGAGAACTCAGGCAAGTTACAAATTGATCATACTTCAACCTATATTTTCATATTATGCATATCTCTTTAAATGTAATATTATGCATGTTTTACAAAAGTTTGCAAAGTATTTTTACTAGCTAGAGCCGTAGGTTCAAGACTTACTACCATGCTTGGCCGCGCTTGCACAAATGGGTTGGTTGAAAATCAAACAAGTTTTGAACAAATAAACTTGCCCTCTTCCAGGGCAATGTTTTGTGAAAACTTTTGGAAAACAAAAACTATATTGTTCTACTTCTACTTCCTGGGCGGAATGGTATGACGGGAGCGTTTACAAGTGATTGCGCCCATCGGGGTCTTGCAGTGAATGCGCTCGACTGGGGATTTGCACACAGGTTTTGGTGAGGACCGTCGTCTAGGGGAATGAGATCTTCCAAGTACAACTTGATGTAGCTTCCAGTACAGCCACATGCTACTATGGGCTCTGGCTTAGCTTAGTACTAACGGGAAACCCTTACTTCAGGACCGCCATCAGAGAGGGGCTTTCATTGCCTAAGTTGCGAGCGGCTTGGTCAGGTATTGGGGGCTGTTACGGAAAGGCTTCGTCATAATATCCTCCTAGTCGTAAACCCAAGTGTGTAACGGTAAACGGGGTTGGTTGTGTCATGTGGGGAACGTGTACGACCTCTACAGAGGGTTTAACCTAATTGATTAGCCGTGCCCCTGGTTACGGGCAATTTTGAGCAACTGAAGACTTGGACTGAAGAAGAATCTCCCCTCTCTTTTGTAAAATGTCTGTTTTAAGGGAATGGAAAGTTGAGGAATGAGCACAGTGAATGTGTTTCACTTCAACGATACTTATTGTTTACCAAAATTTGGAGAATGAACACTGGTGTGTATATCCAAGTGTCTCACTCTTACCTTTTATACTAAAAACTATTTTTTGAAGGAGTTTATAAAATTTAGTATAGGAGAAAATTGGCTTTATGCAAAGGGAACCCCCATCCATACTACCCTGCATATATATTTTGTTAATTTTCCTTTGCAACTTGCGAGTAAATTCCACGTACTCACCTGCACCTGTCATGTGCAGATCTCAACAGATTAAGAGAAGATAGGGTTATGGTCTACACTCAATGAGCCTAGTGGCGTTGATGGAGCCTTAACTTAGTGACTACGTATTATTCCGCTGTATGATGTGCCATCATTGAGCTGTGTAAATGGTATGTATTTGTGTAATTCTGGATCTACCGTTGTAGTAAAATGATGTATGTTTTACTGATATTCATTCTTGTTACTGTGTGTGCTAGCTACGATCCAGGGATAGCATAGTAAACACAGAGACTTGGATTCTACCAAATCCGGGTCGTGACATCAAGCTAGGATCATGTTCATGTTGCTGTTCATGTTGCATGGTCTATATTGTTATACATGTTGAAACTAGGATTTGTGTTGCATTCTCTAGATTATTATATGTGCATGTATTAGGACCATTATAGGATGCTACCAAATGTGCATGGGTGCACATGGGTGCTATTAATGAGTGGCACTTGTTGTTGCTCTTTTTAGATGTTTCCATGCTTAGGATAGTGCACTAATGAGTGACAGTTGCAGAAAACTAGATGCCACTGATCAGTGGCATTTGGTCATGGGCAACTACCACTGATCGGTGACACTTGTTGTTGGGCAAGTACCCTGATCAGTGGAATTTTCCCAAGAGCAAGTGCCATTAATAAGTGACAATTGGCAAAGAGTTTGTGCACTAATCAGTGGCATTTGCTCTTGGTCACATGTCTCTGATCAGTGCCATTTGATGTAGTTCTAGTGCAACTGATCGGTGGCATTTGAAAGACGCATTTGGCAAAGAGTTTGTGCATTAATACTTGTCATCTTACCTGAAAAGATATTGAAGAGTGACTGGGATGTGGCGGGTGGAGGAGCTCAGGTGGTGGGCGGAGCTGAGGGCGCCGAGGATTTCATCCCCATGAACAGGTGGCTCAGGACGGTGGACCTGCCTGGCAGGATCACCTTCATGAGCCTTCCTCGTTCAAGGGGACGATCTCCGAGGCAGGGCCACGAGGAGGGGGGCTGGGAGCTGCTGCGCTTCTACCAGCAGATCAAGGACAACGAGGACCTCGCCATGCTCACCATCCCTCTTAAGTTCGTGGAGGTGATGAACGACTGGCTGGTAATCAAGAGGCTCCCGTGCGTGGTGAGACTGTCGGCGAACAAGCGGTGCGTGTTCTAGGTGCAGGTCCAGAACTTTGAGGGGCACATGGTGCTTGGCCGGGGCTGGAACTACTTCTGCCGCCGCCACCGGATCGTCCCCGGCGACCTCGCCGTTGTGCGCCTGTCAGGACTCGGCCTCAAGGTCCAAATCTACAACCATGACTCCTTGGTCATGTGCGGGTTTCGTTGCAGCAGGCACAACTGCGTTGGAGACATTGAGCACGCAATGTAGTTAACTTTTATGGTGTTAGTGTTGAAATTTTATGGTGTGTGGCTAGACTTATGGTACTTGTGTTGGGAACTTGTTAATATTTTGGTCAGGAGCAGCACCTTGGTGTGGAGCAGGGAAGGAGGATGCCCCTGCTGTTAATCTAAGTAGTATGCTGTCATTTCTTGGCTTGCTTTGTTTGATCTCATTTGGTTGCTTGCTTTGTTTGATCTCATGTGTGCTTGCTGTTGTGCTGATCATGTGGTGGTAAGGCTACCACATTTGAATGGGGTGAGCAGAACACATTCAATATTTGCAACCAAACAGCTGAAGTTTGCATCTGCTCACACCCTAAGCACAAAAACGGCAACCAAACAGTAGGAGGATAAGTGTCACTTCATGCAATGCAGGCAACCAAACAGGTTGCATCTGCTGCATATGAGGCTGCATATGAAGAACCAGGCTGACTGAAGATGTGTATGCAATACGGGTACTGTAGCAAACTATAACCAAACACACCCTAACTGAACGCTGGTCGTGTTGGTTTCAACCATATTTGTTTAATGACGAAATTGGCTAGTAGCTAGCGAGTTATTTGGTATTGTATTGTATGTTTTTATTACTTCTATGATCTATGAACCATTACTGCGTATATTGCACATGATGTTTATCAAAATATATGACACTTGTTGTGTTTGATAGACCAAGTGAGTTTTAGCTTACGGCGTGCCCAGGCTTTGGCAATTTGCTAGCTCCGTCATTGTCTGTTTGTTTGATGAATGCCCGCATATTGCCTTTTCCAAAAGGAGTCCAGCCGACTCACCTTTGCCGAGTGGCCCGATGAAAAGGACTCAGGTAAACATGTCGCCAAGATGATTTTGCTCGTTGTCAAGTGCCCTGGCACTAGGCAATGATGGCGATTCCGGTAGTATCTCAAATTCGCTCGCTTAGTAAAACAGTTCTTCCAATTCTATGGGATTTTGTTTTTATTTGTTATTTGATTCAGAAAAGCGCAACTTTAATTTCATAAAAAAAATGTAATTTGCAATTGGATGAGAAAAAAAATGCAAGTTACACCAACTTACACTTTTCTGAATGGGTTGTAATTTAAGAAAATCTGAATGAAGTAAAACGGTTTTGTTTAATCTGTGGATATATACATGGACGCCTCTCCGTCGACCCCAGGAAACGACAATCCGCTGGACACATGCGGTACAATTATCAGACAATGCCAACAACAAACCGGTGCACCCATGCATGCCAACAGCTTCGTCCTAACTCCCAAGGAAACAAATGTCCATCCATTACCCCTTTCATTGTGACACACAATACAGCATCTGCGTCGGCCATGGCGGCGGCTGGAGGCGGGCGGGCGGGCGGGCGGTGGATGGTCGGGTGGCGGAGGACAGACAGGGGTCACGCGGAAACGAAAAGAAACAGCAATTGGCGGTTTGTGTGTGGCTTTCCTTTTTACATATTCAGTCAACGGAGTTGCAAATTTGCAATGGAGATGTTGTATTTAACATCTCTGGGCAGCGGAGATGTAATTTTTTTTTACATCTACATAATATGTTGGAGAGGTGTTTTGGACGTCGGAGATGCAAAAAGTAGTTATTTTTGCATCTACATCTTCTATTGGAGATGCTCTTAACATCTTCTATTGGAGATGCTCTTAAGAACCGATGTTCCATTCTTAACTTTCCTGATTTATTAGGACAGTTTTACCAATTCTATGTGGATGTACTGAGCTTCTTTTTTTTTCAAATCTCATTTGACAGAAATGTGTAACTTTACTTTATAAAAATTGCAACCTGCAACTGGGTAAAAAAATGCAAGCTAAGGCATGAAATTACACTTTCCCAAATCAATTGTAATTTAAGAAAATCTTAGCCAACTAAAACGGTTTTGCTCAACACTTGTGTATGCCAACTTCAAACTGGTAGCTTCGTCGATCCCGACTCCCGGGGTAAGAAATGTCCATACAATTATCCTTCATCCCTATCATTGCGGCACACGATACCACATCAATTATCAAAAACCTATCGGCACATCCTACTATGGATTCCACCCGACACCCACATTAACGTTTGCAGGGAATGAGCGCACGCAAGGTCAACCTGTTCGAGTTGCAAGCTTATGCTCTCCGTGCATGTTCTTGCTTGACTTTGCTCTCCAAGATATTGCAAACAAAAAAAAGATATTGCAAACAAACATTCTTCCACGGGAGAACATTTGTCATGCTCCTCACCCATCGTCCTCCCAGTTATTTAGGGCATCTCCAACAGGAACACTCAAATATCCCACAACCGTTCAGACAAAGCTGTCCGGACGTAGCTTACTATTCAACGTGAATCCATATTTGTACCCGGACGCGTCCGTTTGTCCGAATTCTTGCAAACCAAAGGAAGATTTGCGGGCCTTCGGACCACAGCCACGTACGCGTCTGACAACGCGTTCCCACTCAAAACCATCTCCCGTGCCCGCACCCTCTCCTGCGCGATCGTACCTCCAATCCCCGCCCCGCGTTCATGACGGTCCAGAGAGGCGAGAGGAGCAGACAACTGGCTTGGAGAGGAGAAGGTAGGTGTGATTTCAGATGAAAGTTCAGATACAGAGAGAATTTCCACACGTATGCCTCACTCATGGCCACAGGCGGCCCTTTTAACCATACCACGCACGTCAGTTATCACGCCAGCTGGCTGGTCCCACTTGACAACTCTAAATCGCACTAATCAGGAGGTTAGGTGTGACAGGCTACTGTTGCTCCGGCTGGCCGGCGATGCCAGGGTTGGCTGACCCTAGCTCCGCCGCCCGCCATGGCCTTGACTTGCAGGCTTCCCCTTCGGGAAGAGTTCGCGGGCAATTTGAAGCATCCAGATCTGGTTCCTCTGTTCATACTCCTGCGGTGTGATGACACCAGTACTAATCATACTACTTGTCAAGCTTGGACGGATAGAAGCTAAATGTCTAACCCAACAATTCTCCATTCCTAACAGATAGCGTTTTTGCAATGACGGAAGAAGAAAACCATTCATAACTTGACGGCTTTCGAGTTCTTCACTCTCGTACTCTCAAATTTGAGTGCATGATAGTCAGGAACTCGAAAACCATGAAGTTATGAATGGCTCTCTTCTTTCACCGGAGCAACCCTGATGTGGTAGAAATGCGGCGGAGACCACAGCTCCAGCGGTAGAGAGGGCGACCACCTGTGAGGAGAACGCTCGTGCTGCGGCCAGTAGATACGTTGATGGTCGTCCTCGCCGCAGTCGGTACCGCGACAGTCCCTTCTGCACAAGATCGATGAGGGTGTGGAGATAGAGTCGGCGGAGAGCCAATGTGTCCACACATCGGACCTTTTGTTCGTGACCTAGTTGTCAACTGCGGTCATGTCACTTCTATGATGCTTGTCAACTGAATATGTTGGTATGAAGATTGTTATTTGACTTGTGTTTAATTATTTCGAGTCGCGATGATCATACACTAGTAGAAAAAAGGTCAAACGTGAAGCACATTAGTGCCGGTTTGTATTAGAGCCGGCACAAATGTATACATTAGTGCCGGTTCCAACGGCTAGCCGGGCCGCTCCCATTAGTACCGGTTCGTGGCTAACCTTTAGCACCGGTTCGTGCCACGAACCGGTACTAATGAGGGTGGTGGCGGGATGTTGCGAGTCTGGGCCCCACCCGGCACCTTTAGTACCGGTTCGTGCCACGAACCGGTACTATAGGTCCTCCTGCATATAAACCCTTCGTCCAGCTCGCTCTGTTCTTCCCCCTTTCCCCTCTCCTCTCCTCTCTGTTCTTCCTCTTCTCCCCTCGAGCTCATCACACATTTTGCCCAAAATTTGTCAAGATTTGAAGGCCCCCATTCATTCAAGTGATCACAAAGGTTAGCAACTTTGTCCTTTCATCTCCCATTGCTAGATTAGCTCTTGCAATGCTTTATATAGTTATTAATTTGTGAGTTTAGTAATTTGGGAGGAAATATATATATGTGCTAGTATTTGATTTATATGCAATTTGAGGTCAAAATAACACTTAGTTTGCATATGTAGGTGTGGTTTACTTAGTGCCTTCTAAATCTTCGTCGTAACCACCGTCAATCGCCCGCATCGTCCCGTCGCCGACACCACCTTGTGGTGAGCCTCTTATTCATGAAATTTTATATAAAAAATTGATGTTTGTGTGATTTGGATATATAGTTACTCGTATAATAATTATCTTACCCGTACGTTCTTTGTTATACATAGTGCCATGGTTTTGATATCCGTCCCCGTCGGCCCTCGTCCTTGTTATGATTCGGATGTGGTATATTCTCTTTTAAAACTATTTGTTGCATTTCGTGTTTATGACAAATTATGCCCATCAAGTTGACATAGATATTTTTATCTAGGAGGTATGTGAACCAGAAATTCCAACCGACCCTATTGTCGAGAGGTTAAATTTAATTGAAAGAGAAAACGAGTACTTGAAAGAAAAATTGAAAAGAATTGAGGGGGAGAAGATGGAATTGGAGTTGCATGTTGCCGATGTCGTCGATGATCACAAGATCAAGAAGGAGAAAATGCGCTTGAAGATTAGAAAGATTAGAAAATATGCCATCGATAGTGAGGCTTGGTATCATTATGCTGTTGGATCAATTGTTACCTTAGTTGCGATCTTGATCGCATTTGTTGTTGCATTTAAATGCTTTAGCTAGAGAGTTATTTGTTTGTTGCATTTAAGTGTTGTATGAACTTTATGTATGAGCTTGTATTAATTTGGTCTATTCGGTGTTGTGTAATGAAGATGAGCCGGCAATGGATGTACGATGACCGATGCTCTCCCCAGTTCGTTGAGGGCGTGCATACTTTTCTGCTTGCGGCTGAGGCAAACAAGCGGGCGGATGGTTTTATGCCTTGTCCATGTGCTGGCTGTAAGAATGGTCGCAATTACTCTACGTCAAGAACCATTCACGTCCACCTGTTTGAGTCCGGTTTCATGCTCCACTATAATGTTTGGACCAAGCACGGAGAAAGATGGGTTATGATGGAAGACAATGAAGAAGAAGAGGACGACGACAGCTATCCTGGCCATGGGTTCCCTGAATACGATGATACAACAATGGGGGAAGAGGCTGAGCCGGCAATGCGGGAAGAAGCTGAAGAAGAGGCATCAGATGAGCCCGTTGATGATCTAGGTCGGGCCATTGCCGATGCAAAGAGAAACTGCGCAAGTGATTTGGAGAAGAAGAAGTTGCAACGCATGTTAGAGGATCACAAAAAATTGTTGTACCCGAATTGCGTAGGTGATAAGAAAAAGCTGGGCACCACACTAGAATTGCTACAATGGAAGGCAGAGAATGGTGTATCTGACAAGGGATTTGGAAAGTTGCTGGTAATGATAAAGGATATGCTTCCAAAGGACAACGAATTGCCTGAGAGTACGTACGAAGCAAAGAAGGCTGTCTGCCCTCTAGGGTTAGAGGTGCAGAAGATACATGCATGCCCTAATGATTGCATCCTCTACCGCGGTGAGTACGAGGATTTGAACGCTTGCCCGGTATGTGGTGCATTGCGCTATAAGATCAGCCGCGATGAGCATGGTGATGTCGAGGGCGAGCACCCCAGGAAGAAGATTCCTGCCAAGGTGATGTGGTATTCTCCTATAATACCACGGTTGAAACGTTTGTTCCAAAACAAAGAGCATGCCAAGGCGATGCGATGGCACAGAGAAGATCGTAAGAAAGACGGAAAGTTGAGAGTACCCGCTGACGGGTCGCAGTGGAGAAAAATTGAAAGAAAGTACGGGAAGGAGTTTGCAGATGACGCAAGGAGCGTATGGTTTGGTCTAAGCGCAGATGGCATTAATCCTTTTGGGGAGCAGAGCAGCAACCATAGCACCTGGCCTGTGACTCTATGTTTGTATAACCTTCCTCCTTGGTTGTGCATGAAGCGGAAGTTCATTATGATGCCAGTGCTCATCCAAGGCCCTAAACAACCCGACAACGACATTGATGTGTATCTAAGGCCATTAGTTGAAGAAGTCTTACAACTGTGGAATGGAACAGGTGTACGTGCATGGGATGAGCACAAACAGGAAGAATTTGACCTAAAGGCATTGCTGTTCGTGACCATCAATGATTGGCCTGCTCTCAGTAACCTTTCAGGACAGACAAACAAGGGATACCACGGATGCACGCACTATTTGGATGATACCGACAGTATATATTTGAATAGTTGTAAGAAGAATGTGTACCTGGGACATCATCGATTTCTTCCGAGCAGGCATCCCGTAAGAAAGAAAGGCAAGCATTTCAAAGGTGAGGCGGATCACCGGACGAAGCCTCGCCACCGTACTGGTGCTGATGTACATGATATGGTCAAGGATTTGAAGGTGATATTTGGAAAGGGTCCTGGCGGACAATCTGTTCCAAAGGACGCTGACGGACGCGCACCCATGTGGAAGAAGAAATCTATATTTTGGGACCTGCCATATTGGAAAGACCTAGAGGTCCGCTCCGCAATCGACGTGATGCACGTGACGAAGAATCTTTGCGTGACCCTGCTTGGCTTCTTGGGCGTGTATGGGAAGACAAAAGATACACCTGAGACACGGGAGGACCAGCAACGTATGCACGGAGAAGACGGCATACATCAGGGTCATGCAAGCTATGCTCTTACCAAATAAGAGAAGGAAATCTTCTTTGAATGCCTGCTCAGTATTAAGGTACCGTCTGGCTTCTCGTCGAATATAAAGGAAATAATAAACATGGCAGAGAAAAAGTTCCAGAACCTAAAGTCTCATGACTGCCACATGATTATGACGCAACTGCTTTCGGTTGCATTGAGGGGGCCTCTACCGGAAAACGTTTGATTAGCCATTGTGAAGCTATGTGCATTTCTCAATGCAATCTCTCAGAAGGTAATCGATCCAGAAATCATACCAAGGTTAGAGAATGATTTGGTGCAATGTCTTGTCAGTTTCGAGTTGGTGTTTCCACCATCCTTCTTCAACATCATGACACACGTCCTAGTTCACTTGTGCCAAGAGATTAACGTTTTGGGTCCTGTATTTCTACACAATATGTTCCCCTTTGAGAGGTTCATGGGGGTCTTAAAGAAATATGTTCATAACCGTGCTAGGCCAGAAGGAAGCATCTCCAAGGGCCATCAAAATGAGGAGGTCATTGAGTTTTGTATTGACTTTATTCCTGACCTTAAGCCGATTGGTGTTCCTGAATCGCGGCATAAGGGCAGACTGGATGGAAAAGGCACGCTAGGAGGGGAACAAATAATATGTATGGACGGACATTCTCTCACTGAAGCACACTACACAGTTCTACAGAATTCCGCCTTGGTGGCTCCGTATATGGATGAACACAAGAATTTGCTATGCTCCAAACACTCGGAGCGGTCTGATGACCGGATTACACGTGAACAAACCAGGAGTTTCGCCAGCTGGTTGCAGACACGTACCATGCATGACACCTGTATTGAAGATGACCTGTACTTACTATCCCAGTTACCATCTTCGAATATAATGACTTTCAAAGGGTACGAGATAAATGGTAATACATTTTACACGATCGCTCAAGATAAGAAGAGCACCAACCAAAACAGTGGTGTCCGCTTTGATACAGAAACCAAGACGGGAAAGGAAACATATTATGGTTATATACAGGACATATGGGAACTTGACTATCGACGTGGTTTAAAGGTCCCTTTGTTTCGGTGCAAATGGGTCAATATGACACGAGGCGGGGTAACGGAAGACCAGCAGTACGGAATGACAACAGTGGATCTCAACAATCTTGCGTATGCAGACGAACCATTCGTCCTAGCCAATGATGTGGCACATGTTTACTATGTGAAGGACATGTCTACCAAGCCAAGAAAAAGAAAAGATAAGGAAGCGAATGCATCGTACGATGAGCCAAAGCGGCACATAGTTTTTTCTGGGAAGAGAAACATCATGGGAGTGGATGACAAGACAGACAAGTCAGAAGATTATGAAAAGTTTGATGAAATTGCTCCATTCACAGTGAATATTGACCCGAGCATCCCGTTAAATGATGAAGATTTTCCATGGTTACGGCGCAAAGGGACACACGCGAAGAAAAAGTTTCACACCCAAAGATCTGGGATGTGATCGGCTTCACTAGCTATCATCACTTTCTTCTGTGTTTCGCACCGAGAGGGGAATCTCTGTAATAGTTAGGGTAGTTATGTGTTTTGGCATTTGAAACGCGAAGAAATTTTATGTGCAAACAAATTCTTTCATGCCTTTACTGTAAAGTTAAGTTATTCACAAACTAGTGATTCACACTAATTTTAAATAATTCAAAATTTAAACTATTCAAATTTGAAAACCACGGGCACTAACAGAAAGTTTGTAATTTTTTGTATCTAAAACAAAAATATTCACAAAGAAACTATAAATACACAAAAAAAACAACACAAAAATAAATAAAGCAAAAAAATAAAATAAAAATAAGCCCGCCTACTAGGCCAGAGCGGCCTGCATACGACTAGAAACCCAACCTGTCGTTGGGCCAGGATGCAGGCCCGCAAAGGCCAAGTGGGCCCACAGGGCTGCAAAGAACACGTAGGCCCAGTAAGCCTGCTTTGGAGAGGAGCTCGAGAGTCTGACCGCACGGGGGTTTATAAACCAATGCGGTCGCCCCTCGGCTAGCGAGGTGGGACTAAACTTGCCGCACCGCACCTGTGCCAGCGCACCCCCTTTAGTACCGGGTCGTGGCACAAACCGGTACTAAAGGGGGGGCCTTTAGTACCGGTTTGTGCCACCACCCGGTACTAAAGGGGGTCGCTTCCCGCCGCTTGGCCTGGCCAAAATAGGCCTTTAGTACCGGTTGGTGGTTCCAACCGGTACTAAAGGTGCCTTCTATATATACAACGGCTACGAAAATTTCAGTTTCCCTCTCTGTTCGTTCCTCTGTTTCCGTCTCCGTCGCCGTCGCCGCCGCCCTCGATCGTCTCCATCGCCGCTCGTCTCCGTCGCCGCCCCCGTCCCCGTCGCTGCCCCCGTCCCCGTCGCCGCCCTTGTTTCCGTCGCCGCCCCGGGCCCGTCCCCGTCGCGCCATCCCCGTCCCCGTCACGCCGTCCCCGCCGTCGCCTCGCCTCGCCGTCGCCTCGCCGTCGCCTCGCCGTCGCCGTCGCCCGCTGTGAGCCCTCTCCGAGCCCGTACACACACACACACAAGCATGTTTAATTAATTTAGATAATTAGTTTTTAATTAGTTTAGATTATTTAGATTATTATTTTGTATGTTTAGTTAGTTTAGATAATTAGTGTTTAACTAGTACACACACACACACACGTATTTTGTATGTTTAATTAGTTTAGATTATTTAGATTATTATTTTTTCACTATTATATATGTATGAATGCATGTTAGATGGATATAATTAGTGTTTAATCAGTTAGAAATTAGTGTTATATAGAAATGTTAGAAATTAGTGTTATATAGAAATGTTAGAAATGTTAGAAATTTTAGTGTTATTTAGATTATTTAGATTAGCATAATTAGTGTTATATAGAAATGTTAGAAATTTTAGTTATCAAAATCCAATCATTAAAAAATTGTTACTTTTTGCGGGCATATAGCTAGTATTTGTTCTCGACGATGCCCGGCCCGCATCCTCGCCGTCGACCCGTCCGCGACGACGTCCAGCCGACCCATGTCCGGGACTGGGCTCCGCCGGGCTGGCACTGGGAGGTGCTGCCTGGAGGGGCGCGCCGCTTGATGAGGAACCCGGCCCCGGGTCCCGTCGTCGACCCTGATCTCGTTTGGTGGCGTTCGCGTGGGCCAGTTGCGGTGCGGAGGGACCCGGCCCCGCCGGAGGTGGTACGTCGCTGTGTCAGGGAGGAGGACGAGCACGTCCATCGCTACATGGTTGCGTTAGAGGGCGGCAGGTTCTCCAATACCTGGCAGTATCTTCGGGGATCTCACTTCAGCTATGATCCTGTGAGGGTTCCTTCTCTTTGGGTGTCCAGCGCCCGCGCCACAGGAACCGCGAGTGTCCTAGATTCTTCTGTAGTATTCGATCTTTAATTAGCTAGCCAGTGATGTACTATTCAATATTATATACTATTCGAGACGATGTATTCGAGATTATATCTATTATTCTAGACGAAGTATTCGAGATTATATCTATTATTCGAGACGATGTAATTTGAATACTAAATTGTTTTATATTTCTTTTGAATTAGTTAAATAAAAGCTATGGCAGACAATACCGACAGAGAGGGAGAACAGACCATGTTCGATATGATACGCGGGCCAAATGATGATCAGAATGAAGAAGATTATGACGGCTCCGAATTTCTAAACAACACCGGAGAGGGTGATATGATATTTGATCGCGACGACCGAATTGATGAAGTCATGAACTACAATTATGACGATGACGAAGAACATGTTGATCCTGAAACAAGAAAGACCGGTGAGGTATATATATTTATATAAGCAGGTATCTGGTGATCATCACATGTTTTAAATGACTTGAAGATATATTAACGAATCGATCTTTGTTCTTTCAGCCATCCGGATCGAGCAAATCTTCAGGCAAAAGGACGAAACGAGGCTCGAACAAAAAGTTGAAGGAGGGCGTAAAGTACAATATCGAGGCAATCAGACCTAGTGGCGAACCATTAGCGCCTAAGAAGATTGCGGACAAGTTCGTTCGTCAGTGCGGAGTTCTTGTGAAGGACCAACTCCTGAGCTCCCTTCAAGAATGGAGAGAGCCAGCAAAAGGCAAAAGACAAAAAGACAAAGAGGACGCTGCTCCACGTCCAGATGTTACTTTTGTCGACAAGAATCAAAAAGATCTGCTTTGGGATACTCTCATGGAATATTTCACCCTACTAGATCATTTCACAGAAGCAGATGTGCAGAAAGTCAAGGACGCTGCTCTTAGGAAGATGGCGGTTGCATTCAAGAACCACAAGAATCGTGAATGGGACAAGTACGTCAAGGGAGAAAGGAAGACTCCAGTATTCGAGGGAACACTAGAGAACCAACGTGCTCATTGGGACGATTTCGTGAAATTCAAGGATTCGGAATTAGCTAAGGAATGGTCGAGAATAAACAAGAAGAATGCAGAAAAAAAGGATAAGTTCCATAAGCTGGGGCCAGGTGGCTATGCGGTGGCAATGCCTAAGTGGGATAAGTCTGAGAAAGAGATGGAGGATGCAGGTGCCACTTCGGTTACTAAGAGCTGGCCCCCAGGGTCAGGACTTGGTTCTATGCGCATGGGGGGAGTTGGACCCGAAGACAGGCAATGTTTTGACGAGGGCAAGTCTAAAGGGAGCCGACGATGCGATACTTGTTGCAATAGAAGAGGCACGATCGGGGGTGTTCCAGCCCAACAGAGAGAACGACGAGCTTATGCGTGCCCTAGGAAATCCTGAACACCCGGGAAGAACACGAGGCAAGGGCGCTATTCCGTGGTATGAGGGGTTCTCAGACTGGAACACCGACTACAGAACCCGTGCAAGAAAGAAGATTGCAGAGGAGAAGAAGAGGAAGATGGAGGAGGAGCAGAGGAAGCGGGACTATGAACGCCTTCAAGGCCTAGAAGCAAGTCAAGCGGAATTGGTAGTCAAATTCCAGCGGCAGCAGGAGCAGATCGACTCACTTACCCAGCAAAGGGGGTCTCAGCAGCTGCAGCAGCTAGCGAATGATCCAGCATTGGATAGCACCGCCCCATCCATGCCGAGAAGCAACATGGGTTCCGCCCCGGACGACGCAATGCTGGGTAGATACCCCGTGGATGACATCACGGAGAACACTAGCTGCGAGCTACACGTCAAAATGAAGAACATATCCATGAAGGTGGCGGACGCCGTTGCTTTTACAAATCCCCCCGAGGCAACCTTCCATTGCAACCCGATTCCAGTGGGCTATGCTCGTGTCTTGGTTGATGAGGTGGTGGACCCATATTCGGAGCTAGAGCTTGACTATCCTGGAGGTGACGACGAGCGCTTTCTCGGAGACGCCAAACATCGTATCATCCTATGGAAAAAGGATTGCATCATCATTCGAAGGCCACCGACACCGCGTCAGCCGACTCCTCGTCGAAGTCCGCCACCGAGTCAGCAGTCTCCCGCTCCTGCAAGTCCACCAAGTCCGGCAAAGTGTCAGGCCACTCCTCCTCCAAGTCCGGCAAAGTGTCAGGCCACTCCTCCTCCTCCAAGTCCGCCACAGCGTCAGACATCCACTCCTCCTCCAAGTCCGGCACAACCTCAGGCCACTCCTCCTCCAAGTCTGGCACAACTTCAGGCGGCCACTCCTCCTCGTCCAACTCAGCCCCGTCAGCCGTCTCCGCCGCCTCAGCAATCACAGAAAAGACACCCCGCAGCTATGGTGTGTAGCGGTACGAGTCGAGGTAGTACAGGAAGTACAGGAGGAGGCAAGCGATATAAATATGGTCCAAGCCTCATGCCTCTTTCGCAGAGGGCTTATGACAGGTCTGAGGAGGAAATCACAGCCATATCAAAGTCCAAGGTGGAAGCCCATTTTGCACCGAAACCGCCACCGCCGCCAAGGGAGAAAGTGCCTGAGGAAACGATTGACCACTTCATTCGTATGGCTCAACCACCAGCTCCCGAGCCTGTTGACACAGACTATGAGCACCACATCAGGAAGTTAAATCGAGCACGTGTACGTAAGGAGGCGAGCTCGGGATCGAGCAAACAAGAAGCAGCTGTCAAAAAATGCGGGAAAATCATTCCCCAGCTGGGAGAACAGGCGGCGCAATCGATCCCCTCGCTTCTTGTGCCAACAACACGTGACAGTACGCGCGCCCAATATTATTGTGGGCAAACAGTTTACGTTCCTGAGGTGGGCAATGTGGTAATAACGGAGGAACATATAATGCAGGCTGAAGTTCTCAAAATCACTGTTGGACAACTCCTCGAGATCGAGCCCATGCCTGTGCTTAGAGAGGATGAAATAAAACGGAAATATGTCCGGGGCCAACCTTTGGTCAAGCCAGACAAGGTCAAGAACCTCCCAACGAGAATGTATGAATTGCATCAATGGTACATGAACATTACCAAGATTTCCGATCGATTGTCCCTCATGGTGAATGTCAAGGAGGATCATTACTACCATGAGAAAGCTGTGTCCGTTGAGTATTCTGAACTGTTTCAGTTATACAATCAAGACGCACTCGACAAATCTATCGTCAGTTGCTATTGTCTGTAAGTGATTTCTTTCTGTAATTTAAGTCTCAAGCTAGCTGTAGTGATCCTTATCATTACCTGTAATTATCCTCACTATATTCTTTTCTGTGGTATTATATGCAGGATGAAGATGTATGAAATGAGAAAAGGTGGACGCTATGGCATTGGGTTCATTGACCCAAACACCGTTAATGAATACACATGGAAAATAGATGAACATCATCAAAAGGCCATAGAGGACAGCATGCTAGAGTTCTTGAAGCGCCTCAAATACAATGAAGATATACTACTTCCTTACAACTTCCAGTGAGTCACACTGTCTTGTACTACAAATTCTCTGTTTTTGCCTACTAACTAGCTACATGTTTTTGCTTACATATGCCCGCTTAATTAAGACATGCAAACGTGTGTGCATGCAGATATCACTGGGTCTTGTGTATCATTAAAGTTGACACCGAAACAGTTGAAATACTGGACTCACTACTCAAAGAAAAAACTGACTATAACATCTTGTTTGGGATAGTCAACAGGTAATTTCAATCATTATTAACTATATATCTCGGCCTATTTAGTTCGTCATTTCATGATATGAACCATTTAATAACCCCTTTATTCATTTTCTTTTTCGGCGGGCAGGGCTTGGGCAAGGTTCATCAGGGTTACGGACGGCGAATGGAAAGAAAAGCTTAAATGAGGAAGACCCAAGGTAAGTAATTAAGTAGTACTAGCTAGCTAGCTAGCTGCCATCTCTTTAATTATCATGCTTGATTAATTATTATCTGATCAAATTTCATTCTCGTAAAGGCCCTGAAGCAGGCGCAGGGGACTGATCTGTGTGCATTCTGCGTTTGCGAGAACATTCGCATGATGGCGTCCGAAAGGAGCAGATCTCAAAGATAGGAATGGGTACGCTTGTCGAAACACTATTCACAATTTTTACACCATTATCGATATCTAGTCACACAACTAATACACATGCATATTGATCTCCTTCTTAACAGTTCAGAAAGGTGCGGGCGAAGCTCCTAGAAACGGAGCGCGTAGAAGCACTTCAAGAGGAAATAGCGGGATTTTTGCTCGACCAGGTCATAAATCCGAAGGGAGAATACTATTACCCGCTACCGCCCCAATAAAAACCACTTCCAATTGTCATCGTGCTCCGAAGGCACTAATTAGGCTATAATGCCACTGGCTCTGAAGGCAACATGCATATGTAGGAGAAATTGTATATAGTTATACATGTGTGTATGTGTGAATTAATTAATATGATGGTTTGTGAGACATTGATGATATATATATGCATGATTGGTTCTACTAGAAATTCTAT
>NC_041383.1:165887171-165915545 GCF_002162155.2 Triticum dicoccoides
TACAATGTGTAGTATCGTAAAATACCAGCAAACGAAAAAGAATTAAAATGGAAACACAAAATTAAATGAAAAAGAAATCATAAAACTAAAACCCCCCAAATCTTATAGTACCGGTTGGTCTTACCAACCGGTACTAAAGGACTCCAGGCCTCTGGAGCTGGCTCGTGCCACGTGGTTTCCCTTTAGCACCGGTTCGTGCTGAACCGGTACTAAAGGGGGGGGGGCTTTAGTGCCCACACTTTAGTGCCGGTTATGGAACCGGCACTAAAGGGCCTTACGAACCGGTGCTATTGCCCGGTTCTGCACTAGTGATACTACTTGCCAAGCTCTGACGGATAGAAGCTAAATGTCTAACCTAACAATTCTCCATGCCTAACACATAGCGGTGTTGCAACGATGGAAGAAGAAAACCATTCATAACTTGACGGCTTTCGAGTTCTTCACTCTCGTACTCTCAAATTTGGGCGTACGATAGTAAAGAACTCAAAAACCATGAAGTTATGAATGACTCTTTTCTTTCACCCGATCGAGCAACCCCCCATGTGGCAGAAATGCGGATAGAATTGCCTAATAGGGCTAAGCCAAAACACATATTGATAAGATGCTAAAATGATTTAGCATTCTCCCTCCTTCGGTGTAACGAGACGATTTGGGACTAAAACCACGAACGGCACATGTGTTGCGTATAGCCACGTACATGCAGGCTGCAACAAAAAAAACCACAACAAGTTTTTTCCTTGTGTGCAAATAATCAGCTTGGCCCATGAAATTGATATCCCTGCCATACATGCGCTCTGGTCGCTACATGTCGCAGAAATGTTCAAACATCAACACAAAAAAACAAAAATCAATTTTTTTGTTTCAATATTTGTTTGATCTTTGGTTTGTCAGTTTTCATGCCCACTACTAGCACCAAGAAGGAAAAAGAGTTCCTGAAAATGAAAATGGTTCATCGATTAAAAGAACTTCACAAATTTGATTTTTTTTTTGCAAAATTGAAAACAATTCATCGATTTGAAAAGAAGTTCATGAATTTGACAAAAAAACATTCACGGATTAAATTCTTTTTTTCACAGAAAGATTGCCCAACTAGACCAGTTCTTGAAATAGACCCAATGTTTTTACATGACCTTGTATGACCAATTCAAGGTATCATGCCAAATTGTTTGAGTTTTTGACAAGTCTTGCCATTTCTGGAGTTTTCTCGATGAAAACGGTCAATAAATGGTCGTACACATACGGTGTCGGAATTTTCTCAAACACGACATATGCCTACAATGGGTATGCCCACCTACTGGAAAAAGTTGGAGTCATTTTATGCATGTCCAAAAATAGACCATGTTCAATTTAGGGTGTTCGGGTAGGCCAGAGGCTCCTTTGAGAGCACTTTTTTTAGGCATCCATTAAATGACCGCAAATTTTCCCATAAGATTATATGAATAATTAAAGGCACCATGACAAGTTGTTTCGATTTTTGACAAATTTTGTATTTCTAGAGTTTTGTTGTTCAAAAAGGCCGATAAATGACCAGATGTGTCGCAACTTATATACGTTGTCAGAAATTGATCAAACCTGACATGGATCCGTACCATGGGTATGCCCACTTTCTTCCAGAAGTCGAGGTCATTTGAAAGATGTCCGAACATAGATCATGTTTAACAAAGGGTGTTCAGGTAGGGCAGAAGGCGCCGTCCGAGAGCACGTTGCTTTCTGACATCCTTGAAATGTCCTCGATTTTTTACATGCCCTTGTACAAGTACCATGCCAATTTGTTTTGGTTTCCGACAAGTTTTCTATTTTCTAGAGTTTTCTCTGTCAAAAAGATCGATAAATGGTCGGATGTGTCGTAAATTGCATACAATGTCGAAAATCATTTCATCCTGGCATGGATGACTACCATGGGCTTGCCCACCTTCTTGAGAAAGTTGGTGTAATTTCAAGAATGTCTAAAACTAGACAATGTCCAATGGAGTGTGTTTGTGTTGGCCAGAAAGGCTCACTCTATGTGCACGATGTTTCTTGATCCTTCAAATGGCCCCAATTTTTTCCACCAATTTTGATGATAAATGGAAGGCACCATGCCAAGTTGTTTGAGTTTTCAAAAATTATTTCCTTTTTTGGAGTTTTCTTAAAAAATGGCTGATATATGGCCGGACGTGACGCAACTTTAATGCGGTGTAGAAATTCATTCAAACCTGGCATGGATACCTACCATGGGCATGCCCACCTACTGGAAAAAGTTGGGGTTGTTTTATGCATGTCCAAAAATAGACCATGTTCAACAGAGGGTTTTCAGATAGGCCCAAAGGGTCCGTCTAAGTGATTGCTAAACTTCTATGCTTGATTTATATGAAGATCAATCAGGAAGGAAACGGTGAGGACTCTTCACCGGCGATCGTCGGGGGCTCCTGCGACGATCGTCTGGGACTCCTCCCCGGTGATCGTCTGGGACTCCTCCGGTGATCTTTAGGGACTCCTTCGGCAATTGTTGGGGCCTCCTCCGACAATCGTCGCGGACTCCTCACCGGCGATCGTTGGGGACGACTCCTCCGGCGATCGTCGGGGACTCCTCACTGGCGATTGTCAGGGAATCCTCTGGCGATCGTCGGGGACTCACGGGCACAGTTCCTAAGAGCAATCACAACATTTTTCCAAATTCCATGTACTAAGCATCTACATACATATATGTACTAAGCATCTACATATACATATATATACTAAGAATCTACATATACAAACATACATATACATATACATCCACATATACACACATATATAAACATACAAGTATGGGGAATTGATTAATAAACAAAAGGATGGACAACATTAATAAACAGAAAAGATGAACAAATATCTCTGTTTTTCAAGATATTTTCCTGTGACAATGCATCGGGCAGGGGCGGCGGCGGCTCACAGTAGGGGCAGCATTACCGGGGAGCAGGGCGGCGAGGGCACGGTGAGGAGGGCCGGCGAGGTGGTCCGGCCGGCGATGAGGACGTGCTCTCGGGGGCGCCGCGATGCTTGCGGAGGAGGGCACGCGAGGAGGTTTCAGCGACAAGGAGCGAGCGGGCTCGGGATGGCGTCGGGTCAGGGCTCGGGGATGGCGTCGGGGGCGGCGATGAGGAGCGGGCTCTGGACGGCGTCGGGGGCGGTGACAAGGAGTGGGCTCGAGGAAGCAACGACGAGGTCCCGCAGCCTGGCAGCGTCAAGGTGGTCTTTGGCGCCGTCGGGGGAGAGGGATCGAAAACAGGAGATGGTGTTTGGAAAATTTCCTAAGTGTTGCTTATATACACAGACCTTTAGTCCTGGTTGGTGGCACCAATCGGGACTAAAGGCCCCCCTTTAGTCCAAGTCCTAGCCACGAACCGGGACTAAAGGTAAATTTCAGTAGCCCAAAGGGCGCGAAACCCAGGCCTTTAGTCCCGGTTGGGGGATTGGACCAGGACTAAAGGGGGGCCTTTAGTCTCGGTTGGGGCCACCAACCAGGACTAAAGCTCCTTTTCTTATTTTTGGTTTTAGACATTTTTAGGATATTTTAGTTTTAGTATTATTTTAAACATATTCAAAAATAGTAGCATACATGCCTAGTTTTCATTTAATTCTTTCTGCTATTAAACTTTTTAACAAAAATACTTTAAAGTTATTATTATTTTGATCATAACTAGAGTTTTATAAAAGCTTTTTAGTTGATACTTTTCGCTATTGAAGAATATTATAGTTTTGTTTTTGTTAATCAAAGCATATGTACCAAGTTTGAGCTCATTTGGACATGTTTAGCAATGTAAAGTTGCTCAAACTAGAATGGTCAGATATGGTTTTGAGGGAATTAGATGATGTTATCTTATTCTCCTTGATGCACCACTTGGCCTGTATCAATATTTAGACCATTTGAGCAGGTGTACCAAGTTTGAGCTCATTTGGGCATGTTTAGCAATGTAAAGTTGCTCAAACTAGAAAATGGACAGATATGGTTTTGAGGAAATTAGATGATGTTATCTTGTTCTCCTTGATGCGCCACTTGGCCTAGATCAATGTTTAGACCATTTTAGTAGGTGTACCAAGCTTGACCTCATTTGGGCATGTTTACCAATGTACAATTGCTCAATCTAGAAAATGGACAAATATGGTTTTGAGGGAATTAGATGATGTTATCTTGTTCTCTTTGATGCACCACTTGCACTAGATCAATATTTAGACAATTTTAGCAGTTGTACCAATTTTTAGCTCACTTGGGCATGTTTAGCAATGTAAAGTTGCTCAAACTAGAAAATGGACAGATATGGTTTTGAGGGAATTTGATGATATTATCTTGTTCTCCTTGATGCACCACTTGGCCTAGATCAATATTTAGACCATTTTATAAGGTGTACCAAGTTTGAGCTCATTTGGGCATGTTTAGCAATGTAAAGTTGCTCAAACTAGAATATGGGCAACTATTTTTCATGCATTGAATGATTTATTTTAGCTAAATGACCCTCAAATTGTAAAGCACTACAAATGAACTCTGAATAGGTTGAAACTTGGCATGGTATCATAATTTCAGCCACATACATGTGATAAAAAGTTGAGAGAGTTACGGCAAAAACAGGATGCACTTCGTGTACAAACCGGACAATCTCTTTCGAAGTATCACAATTTCGGACGAAAACTCATCTATTGCAAAGGGATTTCATTTTTAACTTATTTTAACTCCAGACTTTTTGTCCGTTCACTATGCATCATTCAAAGCCACATCATTAATTTTCAACCCTTTTCCGAGTTCATTTGCTATTTTTCATGCATTTAATGAAGTTTTTGAGCTAAATGTCCCTGAAATTGAAAAGCAATAAGAATAAACTTTGAAAAAGTTGAAACTTGGCATGGTATCATAATTTCACCCACATAGCATGTTCTAAAAAGTTGAGGGTGTTACGGCAAAAACTGGATGCACTTCGTGTACAAATTGGACAATTTCTCTCGAAGTATTATGGCTTCGGACAAAAACTAATCTACTACAAAACAGATTTCATTTTTTTAACTTATTTTAACTCCAGACTTTTTGTGCGTTCAATATGGACCATTCAAAGCCACATCATCAATTTTCACCCATTTTCTGACTTCATTGGCTATTTTTAATGCATTTAATGATTTTTTTAATTAAATGACCCTGAAATTGAAAAGCACTACAAATAAACTTTGAAAAGGTTGAAACTTGGCATGGTATCATAATTTCACCCACATAGCATGTGCTAAAAAGTTGAGAGAGTTATGGCAAAAACTGGATGCACTTCGTGTACAAACTGGACAATCTCTTTCGAAGTATCAGGGTTTCAGACGAAAACCCATCTATTACAAAGGGGTTTCATTTTTTTGAACTTATTTTAACTCCAGACTTTTTGTGCGTTCAATATGCACCATTTAAAGCCACATCATCAATTTTCATCCCTTTTCTGACTTCATGTGCTATTTGTTCCTGCATTTAATGATTTTTGAGCTAAATGACCCTAAAATTTAAAAGCATTAGAAATAAACTCTGAAAAGGTTGAAAACTAAAAAGTTGAGAGGGTTAAGGAAAAAACTGGATGCACTTCATGTACAAACTAGACAATCTATTTCGAAGTATCAGGGTTTTGGATGAAAACTCATCTATTAGATGATGTTATCTTGTTATCCTTGATGCACCACTTGGCTTAGATCAAGACCATTTTAGTAGGTGTACCAAGTTTGAGCTTATTTGGGCATGTTTAGCAATGTAAAGTTGCTCAAACTAGAAAATGGGCAGATGTGGTTTTGAGGGAATTTGATGACGTTATATTGTTCTTCTTGATGCGCCCCTTGTTCTAGATCAATATATAGACCATTTTAGCAGGTGTACCAAGTTTGAGCTCATTTGGGCATGTTTAGCAATATAAAGTTGCTCAAACTAGAAAATGGACATATATGGTTTTGAGGGAATTAGATGATGTTATCTTGTTCTCCTTGATGCAACCAGGGACCTCCTCATGTGGAGACTTGGCTCAACATAAGGGGTCCTCCGATCAGAGAAACCACATAGTACCTCCAACTTTATGTCATACAACATTTCTCTCTTATCATCTCTGATGCTTCTACTGTATTCATCTATGTCAAGACGTTTAAGCCATGCCTATATTATCCTTGTTATTGTATATTGAGACACCAACCGGGACTAACCGCATATGATCAACCTTTTAACCCTTTCTTGAATTTGCCATAAGCAATAGTGGAAAAAGGCCCATTCGTCCCGGTTCCAGAGGCCCATTTGTCCCGGTTCTCGAAATGGGACTAAAGGGTCAGGACTAAAGCCCATGACCTTTAGTCCCGGTTCGCTCATGAACCTGGATAGGTGGGGCTCCACATGGCCGCTGCGGCGAGCCCCGACAGGAGGGCCTTTGGTCTCGGTTGGTAATACCAACTAGGACCAAAAGGCATCCACGCGCCAGCTGCTCAGGAGCTGGGGGTTTTGTTTTTTTAAGGGGGGGGTGGCGGTTTTTGGAGGGTTAATTTAATTAGGGGTTTCATATATTGTGTTAGCTAGCTAATAGAGATAAGTGACCTCTCTTATCTCCGTGCTTGGTTGACGCTACGTGCTATACGTATAGAGAGGACTTGACACGCTATCTAGTAAGAAAATGAAGGAAACCATTAAGTACAGAAGATCGTCATGAACATATACAGAGAGAAGTGATCGACATCTCCTTCTTCGAGAGATTGGTCGAACAACAAGTTTTTCTATATCTATCCGACGCTACTAGCTACATATATACAATATAAGATCTATTACAATCCCTAACATCTGAAGTCAAGTTCCACATGGTATTCTCTAGCTTTATTGATGACATGGTCAAGAAAGAATCCCACCAATTCCTCTTGAATTGCTTTTATGCGATCATGTGATAGGATCTCATCCTGTAGCTGCCAGATCTAAATCGAAGAAGAGGGTCAATATATGTGTATGAATGAAACTCAACACAAATGATGGTAATAAAATACAATTCTGAATATTTTTCTGACGCACTTCATACTATTTTTCAGAGTAGCCCCGCTTATTCTTGGCCGACTCATTGTAGATGAAATGGCAAATGTAGTATCCACAAAAATCACTCCTTACTCCTACCACAAGCACTTTACGAGAAATAGAGGTCAGTCAAACTGATAAGCAAGAATGATAAATGGTATTGATGAAACTAGCTAGAATCAATGGGAGATGCGAGGAACTAGGTAGTAGTACTTACTTTCGGGTGTTGAAATGTCAACTCGGTCGGCAGTCCCGGAGAAATTGCGGTGAACTCTTTCCAAAACCTGCTAGATAAAGAAAATAATTACATGGTATCAGGAAATGAACAAATTTGCCGATATGGTGCGTTAATGATCGAGTGAACTTACTTCTGGAGCATTCGCGTCATGTCCGCATAGTCCTCGAGATCTTTTCGTCTCGAGTCTAAGACGGTTACTTCTCCCTTCTCAAGCTTAATCACTAGGAGAATAAAGTGGAAGCTCCACATGCATGCACAACTCATCGGTTACATGACTATAACCTCGACTAATTAATAAGGGAAACCGAATATGCACAAGACAGTAACACTCACTTGAAGTTGTAAGGAAAGAGTGTTTTATCTTTGGTTTGGTTTTTGAGCAGCGATTGTAGCAAGTTATCCTTGGTTTCTATGACATTCTTTTGAACCGTCCATTCTTGTATGACATTTGGGTTAATGAACCCAATGTCATAGATTTGTGCTTTTCTGCATGTCACAATCTTCAATCTGCATAATATAGTGAGGATAATTATATATACATGCAATGAAAGAGCTAAGCTAAGAGACTTAATTCCAAAAAGTAGTATTTACAGACAGTAGCAAGCCACAAGTGATTTGTCGAGGGCCTTTTGATTGTAGAACTGGAAAAAATCGTTAAAATCAACAGTTAACAGATCTTAGCCAATGAAGTCGTGGTCCTCTTTAATTCTCATCGACAAAGTATCCTTCCTAGACTAGCTGCAAGTTTTCTTGTACCATTCATGAAATCTTCGCATCATCGTTGTTAGAGCAAGAGTTACTTCTTTGACGAGAGGCTTCCCGTAGTGGTATTTGAATTTGTCCACCTCCATCGTATCAAAATGTACATCGTCGGGCAGGTAATCACCAGGATTTGTACCGAGCAGCATCAGCGGCTGATTTGTGATGATATCGCTAGACACCTTGAGAGGGGGGAATGATTGGTTCTCCTGTTCTCTGAGCTGGGGAATCTTTTCCCACTTCTTCATTATTTTAACCTTTTGTCACTTGATGTACTTCCCGACCGGTGCGCTTCTTGCAATATCTTTTTAAGACAACGGAGATGGTTGTTATCCGGCGAAGGTGGTGGTGGTCGCATCAGGGCATTGATAGTGCGCTTCGCTTTCACCGGATATATCTTCTCCTTCGGAGGTGGATGTTTCATAGCTCTTCACGTTTCAAATAAGTCCTTCACTTTGGCTTCAATGATCTTCGTGTTTTCCTCCATGGTCATCTCATATGGTAACTTCTCTATAGGCTTCAGAGATGGACCGAATGTGTATTGCCTCCCGCCTCTCGCTATACTGCTAGACGTTGGAGCGACGACGGCTCTCTTTCATTGCTGCTGACGAGTAGTAAAAGGAGGCAGAGTGGTCCTATGCGTTGGAGCAGTCGGAGCGACGGCGTTTGTGTTCCGTCGTTACTGACGAGGCGGGTTGCTCGGATGCGCCGGAGCAGTCGGAGAAGGATGCGGAGTGCTGCCCTCATGCGCCGGAGAAGGAGGCGGAGTGCCCTGATCACCCGTCGGAGGAGGAGGAGGATAAGGAGGAGGAGGCGGAGTGCCTTGAATCGCCGGAGGAGGAGGAGGAGGAGGAGCCGTCAAGTTCAGAAGCTTGACGTGCTCCTTCCACCATAGACATGGAGTCTTCAGAGCAAGACCCAGCTGAGTCTCCGCTTCACCTATAGGGTGGTCAAACTTGGGCTCCTCAAATCCCTCCGTTATTTTATCCACCATCACAACAACATAGCCTTGTGGAATCGGAAGGCAGTGGAAAGTTGTGTTGGGTTCAGGAGGTGCAACAGAGCCGACAGCTGCCTTGACTTTGAGGTTCTGCCATTGCGTCATAAGCTGGCACTGTTGAGCCTCCGTGATAGCATCCATGGGGTAGCAAGGAGCCGTGAAGTCAGGCTGCTGAACGATCTCGGTGGAAACAATGCTGCTTCTCTGCTGAGATGGTAGGGTAGCTTCTGGGGTAGCTTGGGCAGGTCACTGGCTCTCAACTTGTTCCTCTAGCTTTCGTACCCTTGCATTCAGCTTCTGTAGTTCGCTCAGCTCCACTTTCCTCCTCCTCTCTTGGGTTTTGTAACCGACTGCACTGGGAAACCCAACCTTCCATACAATGGAGCCTGGCGTGCCTCATGTTCGTCGAGGATGCTCAGGATTCCCGAGGGCCTCTATGAGCTCGCCGTTCTCTCTGTCGGGAACGAACGTCCCTTGTTGCGCTGTGGTGATATACTTCTGAAGCTTCTTGACGGGTATTTCAAGTTGCTCGTCTGTCCAAATGCACTTCCTTGTTTCAGGGTCCAAGGTTCCCCCAACCCCGAAGAACCGATTCATTTAACGGTGTGACCAGTTCAATGTCTGAGGTTCGACCCCTTTAGCAATCAGGTCATTCTCAGCCTTGTCCCACAATTGCTGGGCTTTAAGGTAGCCACTTGACCCCATGCGATGGTGCTGCTCCTTCTTTACAACATTTTTCTTGTTTGTCACTGACATCTTCTTACTCTTCTCCGATGTCTTGTGGGCCACAAATGCGGGCGAGTGGTCTCTTATCTTCTAAAATCGGTCGGTGAATTCTGGAGTCTTCTCTTTGTCGACATATGTTGATTTCAACTCATTCTTCCACCTCGTGAATAGATCTGCCATCTTCTTGAGAGCATGAGCCTTGACCAATGGCTCTATAACTGGCTTATCCGGATCCTCCTCTGGCAGTAGGGTGAAATTTTTCTTCAGCGCGGTCCAAAGATCATCTTTCTATTTATCTTCGACATACAAAACTTGAGGGTCTTTATTCTTAGGCTTATTCCATTGGTGGATGTTGATCAGGATCATGTCCCTAACAAGAACCCCGCACTGAGCAGAAAATGCTTCCTTGGTCCGGATGGGTTCAATCGGTTGGCCATCGCCCACGATTGCAGTGATCATGAACCTTTCATCCTGGCGCAACCTTTTCTTTGGGCCTCGTCTTGTTACCGAAGTTTGGATCGATCCGGAGGGCTATAAAAGAAGAAAGAAGAGTTAATATATGTACATACCAAAACAATTAATGCATCAATTAGCTAGTCAGGACAGGCTTAATTAATTAATTACTATATATATACCTCGCCGGACTTTGCAACAGCTGATCCCGACTCCGTTCGGTCACCGAAGCCGTCATCACGGTCTCCTTCTTCCACCGGCATTCGGTCGCAGGAGCCATCATGATCATGACTTTCCTCCTCCATTGTTCGATCACCGTAGCCTGCTTCCTCTCCTTCCATACCATCGGTGTCGTTGAGAAATAATGACAAGACATCATGTCTGTCGCGGATTATGTCCCCCAATATCTCTTCTTGTTCGAAGTCTCTTTGTTGATCCATAGTTTTTGAAAATATTATAACATGGCAATTAATATACAAACATGAGAGATGGATATATTAATAGTGGCAAACATACACCTAGCTAGCTAATCACAGAAGGAATATTAATTAGTGGCCTCGACGCTTCTACGGCTTGGGGTGGTTGACGAGGATACAGACCTGGGGTAGGGTCATAGGCTCGACCTATACGTCCTACCCAAGGTCACTACCCTGGAAGATGAAAAGACCAAGGGTCGATAGAAGAGCACCAGTCTCATATGTCGAGTGCAATCCACTCGACAGTCACATCACTCGACGGTGGTTACCTATCGCCACTCGACCACAAGGAAGATCACTCGACCATATCAAAGACCAGTAGTCAGGAGAGCACACAACGGCCAGATATTTATTCCTTAGTCTTCATGAGCATTAAGAGTACTTAATGCTGGTGTTACCAGTAACACCTCTACTTTATGTACATTAGTTCCCTTGTAATGGAGTGGGGCTGGGGTCCTGGCGCACTCTATATAAGCCACCCCCCTCCTCTGGCACAAGGGTTCACACCCTCTGTAATCCACACATATAATCCAATCGACCGCCTCTGGGCACCGAGGCATAGGGCTATTACTTCCTCTGAGAAGGGCCTGAACTCGTAAACATCGTGTGTACACCTTCACCATAGCTAAGATCTTGCCTCTCCATACCTACCCCCGTTTCTACTGTCAGACTTAGAACCACGACAGTTGGCGCCCACCGTGGGGCAGGTGTCTTAGCGACTTATTGGTGAAGTTGCAAGTTTTTCTGATCATCATCATCATGGTTTCCGGCGGTGGATTGGCTGAGGGTCGCGAGATCCGTCTCGGCGCACTCGTTTTCATCGCCGACGACTCTGCGTGGCTCCAGGAAGCTCCCCTGGACACCGAGGCGCTCCCCGTATGAGGGGCGACACACTTCCGCACGTACGTTTGTGGCGTTCTTCTTCGGCAGCCGTCGACTCAACATCAGTCGGCTCCAATGGCGTTTTCTCCCCCTGCTGTACGCCGCCGCAAGCGATCCGGTCGATCGCGGCTCCAGCGGTGGGTGAAACATGCGGTGGCTCGGCAATCGACCACCCATCAAGTCACGACAATCGAGCCCGATGAAACTCTCCACGGCATGTTCGACCTGTCGGCTGGATCCGCGGAGACCGCATCCGAATGCGATAGCAGCGATCCTACGGCCGAAGTCTTGATGGTCGACGGTCCTCGCGGCCCACATGGTTTCCGCTGCAAGGACGGCGGAGATGGAGGCGGCGATCCGTCAGACGCCCACGAGGAATACCGACCTGAACCCCTCTCCTCTCAGCAGAGGGAAGAACTTTGTCGCTGCAATATGGATGCACTCCACATGCCCATCATAGGGGAAACCCCCGAGGCTTGGGCCTTGGAGGAGGTACGCTTAGCTAATCTAGCTGAGCGCACTCGACTGGATAACCTCCAGCAGGCTCTCGACGAGCGCGCTCAGGAGCGGATCCATGAATCTAGTCGACAGCAACTCTTCCCGCCTCCACCTAAGGTTCCGCACTCCGATTCAGAATCTCACAGCCACAGCCCGCATAGCGGAGTCGATCCAGCCCTCCCAGTCAGAAGCCAGCAGAGGGTTGATGCAAATCCGGGCCCTGCTCAGGGCAGCGGGAGAGCAGAATACAGCAGTATCTCAGTCGCGGAATAGGATTCACAGCAGATCTATTGCAGCGGATACGGTTCAGTCGGCTCACAGCCCCAGATCGCCTCCGCGGCGTGAGGGGCATGGGCAATATGATCATCCACTCAACCGTGACAATAACCATCGAGGGCCCATGCCTCCCCCGAGGAGTGCGTCGTATGTGCCTCGGCGGAACGATGATAGGCGCCGACATAGTTGTGAGCGCAGAGCGTCAATCGACCCAAGGGAACTAGGCTTTGACGCGAGATCTATCCTCGTTCAAGGCCTGGTCGACCGAAACAGGGCACACAGAGAGGACCCAGGCAGAGACCGTCCAAGTGGCAGTCGAGTGCATGTTTCTAGTCTCGAGTGTTTTAGTAGAGCCATCAGGGCGGCAGTGATACCTCCCAACTTCAGGCTAGCTTCCGGAGTCAGCAAGTTCACTTGTAAATCCAAGCCTGAAACTTGGTTTGAAGATTACCGAGTGGCTGTGCAGATTGGAGGCGGTAACGACGAGATAGCAATGAAGCATCTTCCACTCATGTTGGAAGGATCGGCCCTAGCATGGCTGACTCAGTTGGCTCCGGGCAGTATTCACAGTTGGGAGGAGCTATCCTGAGTGTTCGTGAAAACTTTTGAGGGCACTTGCAAGCGACCCGGAGGATTGCCTGAGCTGCAGCACTGCGTGCAGAAGCCGAATGAGACTTTGAGAGAGTTCATCCAGAGATGGTCCACTTTGCATCACACTGTTGAGAATGTTTCAGAGCATCAGGCTGTGTGCGCCTTCAAGGAAGGCGTCAAGTACAGAGAGTTGGTCTTGAAATTCGGTCGAACTGGTGATATGACTCTGGCTCGAATGATGGAGATAGCCACCCGGTACGCTAACGGGGAAGAGGAGGATCGACTCTGTAGCTGGAAGAGCAAACCAGTCGGTCAAGAGGCCGGTGGACGTAACTCCAGTCGGAAACAGAAGCGTAAGGCCGAGCCAGCGGCACCTGGAGAGACTGCGGCAGTAAACCAAGGAAAGTTTAAGGGAAAACCTAAGGGGCCCTAGCCCCCTAAGAAGGTGAAGGACAAGGAAGGAAATGACGTGCTGGATTTGCCGTGCCACATCCATACGAAGAAAGATGAGGAGGGTAATCTAATTTATCCGAAACATACCACCCGGCAGTGTCGACTCGTGATCCAGCAGTTCCGAGAGAAACCACCCAATGAGAAAGAAAACAAGTTGAATAAAGAGTAAAATGAGGAGGAAGACGATGGTTATCCCAAGGTCAATTCCACTCTGATGATTTTTGCTGATGTGGAAAGTAAGAGTCGATTGAAGGTCATCAACAGAGAAGTAAACATGGTCGCCCCTGCCGAGAAGACTGCCTATCTAAAGTGGTCTCAGACGGCCATCATATTCGACCAGTCGGACCATCCCGCTCGTGTGGCCACCCCTGGGAGGCAAGCACTGGTGGTCGACCCTGTGGTTGGGGGCACTCGACTGACCAAAGTTCTGATGGATGGCGGCAGTGGTCTGAAAATCCTCTACGCGGAGACCTTGAAAGGAATGGGCATTCCGATGTCCAAGCTTAGCGAGAGCAATATGAGTTTCCATGGTGTTATTCCCAGAAGGAAAGCCGAGTCACTCGGCCAGATCGCCCTCGACGTGGTTTTCGGTGATTCAAGGCATTACCGAAAGGAGAAGTTGACATTTGAAGACGTGGATTTCTAGAGTGCCTATCATGCCATTTTGGGCAGGCTAGCCTACGCACGCTTTATGGCTTGACCATGTTATGTGTATCTCAAACTGAAAATGCCCGACCCCAAAGGTGTGATCACGATTATAGGCAATCGGCAGAAGGCTGAGGAGTGTTTCGAGAAAGGTTCCAAGATCGCCGACGAACAAATGGCAGCAGTTGAATTCCAAGAATATCAGAAGAGTGCAGATCCGAGTGATTTGCTGAGAGCCAAGAAGCCTGCCACAGATTCTGCATTCCAATTGACTGGTGAGACGAAGCCAGTGCATATTCACCCGACGGATCCCAATGCTGCACCGACTCATATATCAACGACACTCGATAGCAAATAGGAAGAAACGCTCGTCTAGTTCCTCCGTGAGAACTGGGACATCTTTGCATGGAAACCTTCTGACATGCCAAGTGTGCCCAGGGGACTGGCCGAGCACTGCTTGCGTGTCGACCCCAAAGTAAAACCCATCAAAGAGCACCGGCGGTCTGCCGTGCAGAAGAGGAAAGCAATCGGCGAGGAAGTAGCTCGACTGTTGGCAGCAGAGTTCATCCGTGAAATCTACCACTCCGAGTGGTTAGCCAATGTAGTCATGGTTCCTAAAAAGGATGATTCACTTCGTATGTGCATTGATTTCAAGCATATCAATCGGGCCTGCCCGAAAGATCATTTCCCTCTCCCTCGCATCGATCAGATTGTTGATTCGACTGCGGGGTGTGAACGCTTGTATTTCTTAGATGCGTATTCCGAATACCATCAGATCCGACCTTATGGTCCCGATGAAATAAAAACAGCCTTCATCACCCCGTTTGGGTGCTTTTGCTATGTCACCATGCCTTTTGGTTTGAAAAATGCCGGAGCCACATTTATGAGAATGATTCAGAAGTGCCTGCTCACTCAAATCAGTCGGAATGTGGAAGCGTACATGGATGACATCATGGTCAAGTCTCGCAAAGGTTCTGACCTATTGACTGACCTTGCAGAAACCTTTGCCAACCTGAGAAGGTACGATATCAAGCTTAATCCGTCAAAATGCCTGTTCGGAGTTCCAGGGGGAAAGTTACTCGGTTTTCTCGTTTCCGAACGAGGGATCGACGCAAATCCAGAGAAAGTTGATACCATCCTCCGAATGAAACGCCCCATGCGAGTGCATGACGTTCAGAAGCTGACTGGTTGTTTGGCTGCGCTGAGTCGATTCATTTCTCGTCTCGGTGAAAAGGCTTTGCCTCTTTACCGATTGATGAAAAAGTCTGATAAGTTCGAGTGGACTCATGAAGCTGAAGCAGCGTTTGCAGAGCTCAAAACCCTGCTTTCCACCAAGCTGGTGCTCGCTGCGCCAATCAGTAAATAGCCTTTACTGCTCTACATTGCAGCCACTGGACAAGTTGTCAGTACGGTGCCCACGGTCGAACGGGAGGAAGAAGGAAAAGCCTACAAGGTTCAACGCCTAGTCTATTATCTCTCTGAAGTTTTGACTCCGTCCAAGTAGCGATACCCGCATTATCAAAAGCTTGTCTATGGAATATATATGACCATGAAGAAGGTTGCGCATTACTTCTCTGACCACTCCATTATAGTCGTCAGTGATGCGCCACTATCCAAAATTCTGAACAACAGAGATGCAACTGGTCGAGTGGCCAAATGGGCGATTGAACTCCTCCCTTTGGATATCAAGTTCGAGGCAAAGGAGGCCATCAAGTCCCAAGCAATTGCAGATTTTCTGGTCGAGTGGATTGAGCATCAATTGCCGACTCAAGTTCACTCGGAGCATTGGACTATGTTTTTTGATGACTCCAAGATGTTGAATGGTTCAGGTGCTGGGGTAGTTTTGGTATCCCCCCGCGGAGACAGGCTTAGTTATGTTCTCTAGATTCATTTCGATTCCTCCAATAATGAAGCCGAATATGAAGCACTTCTATACGGGTTGCGTATGGACATTTCACTCGGCGTCCGTCGTCTCATGGTCTACGGCGACTCAGATTTGGTGGTTAATCAAGTGATGAAGGAATGGGATGTCAGGAGTCCAGCCATGACAGGTTATTGCAATGCAGTGAGAAAGTTGGAGAAGAGGTTTGAAGGTTTGGAGCTCCACCATGTGCCCTGACTAAAAAATCAAGCTGCAGATGAGCTAGCCAAGATAGGTTCCAAGAGAGAAGCTATTCCCCGAAATGTGTTTCTGGAACATATGTATTCACCTTCGGTTCAGGAAGACCCTTTCCCCGAAGAGTCACCATAGCCCAAGAGCGGCACGGATCCGACTGAAGTCGAAATCCCAACCGTGGTCGACTTAATCATGGAGGTTTTGGTCATTACGCCCGACTGGACAGTGCCATACATTGCATACATCCTTAGGAAGGAACTCCCAGAGGATGAAGAAGAGGCTCGACAGATCGTCCGACGGTCTAAAGCGTTCACTGTGATAAGGGGACAATTATTCAGGGAAAGTATAACTGGAGCCTGTCAGAAGTGCATCACGCCAGAAGAAGGCCGAATGATCCTCAACGATATTCACTCGGGGACCTGTGGTCACCATGCGTCCTCTCGGACCATCGTAGCCAAAGCATACCGAGCCGGGTTTTACTGGCCACACGCCAACGAGATGGCAAAGGAAATAGTGGACAAGTGTGAAGGCTATCAGTTTTATTCCAACATGTCCCACAAACCTGCATCAGCTCTGAAGACTATCCCACTCGTCTGGCCTTTCGCTATTTGGGGACTGGACATGGTTGGACCCTTGAGGACAGGCAGGAGTGGATTTACTCATGTGCTGGTAGCAGTCGACAAGTTCACCAAATGGATCGAGGCCAAGCCCATCAAGAGCCTTGAAGCAAGCACAGCCGTGAGTTTCATCAGAGAGCTTATATTCAGATATGGTGTCCCACACAGCATCATCACAGATAATGGCTCGAATTTTGATTCGGAAGAGTTCAAATCTTTTTGTGCATCCCAAGGCACGAGGGTCGATTACGCTTCAGTCGCCCATCCCCAGTCGAATGGACAGGCGGAATGAGCGAATGGATTGATTCTCAAAGGACTGAAGCCTCGATTAATGCGTGACCTCAAGCACGCGGCAGGGGCTTGGGTCGACGAAGTTCCATCGGTGCTTTGGGGACTGAGGACAACCCCCAATCGGTCGACTGGACGGACTCCATTCTTTCTAGTCTATGGAGCCGAAGCCGTTTTGCCGAGCGATTTGCTCCACAACGCTCCCCGACTCGAAATCTTCTCAGAAGAAGAGGTAGAGCAAGCTCGACAAGATGCAGTCGACCTCCTGGAGGAAGAAAGATAGATGGCCTTGATCCGGTCGACCATTTATCAGCAAGACTTACATCGATTCCATGCCAAGAACACAAGGGGTCGTGCGTTCCAGGAGGGGGACTTGGTCCTCCGAGTGGATCAGCAAAAGCCACACAAGCTCGCCCCCACTTGGGAAGGCCCTTTCGTCATCACCAAGGTGCTCCACAACGGAGCATACCGCCTCTTCAACGTCGAGCACAATAGAGATGAGTCGCGCGCCTGGAATGCGGATCTTCTCCACAACGGAGCATACCGCCTCTTCAATGTCGAACTCAACAAAGATGAGCCGCGCACCTGGAATGTGGATCTGCTCCGCCCTTTCTATTCTTAGATGTTTTAGACCGATCATATGTAATAAGGAATACCTTTTAGCTTAACTATCAAAAGACATAATTTGCTCCTTCCAAATGGTTGTTGTTTGTTTCTTTTGTGTACATTACCTTAGCCATGGATCTGCTTCTCTTGAAGCAAATTGATAAAAATCCTACCGAGTGATGGGTCCGCCTCTCACTCGAAGGCTTAGCTGCAGCTCAGTGCTCGCCTAAGTGTTAAAAATCCTACCGAGTGATGAGTCTGCCTCTCACTCGGAGGCTTAGCTGTAGCTCAGTGCTCGCCTAAGTGTTAAAAATCCTACCGAGTGATGAGTCCGCCTCTCACTCGGTGGCTTAGCTGCAGCCCGGTGCTCGTCTGAGTGTAAAAAATCCTACTGAGTGATGAGTCCGCCTCTCACTCGGAGGCTTAGCTACAGCTCAGTGCTCGCCTAAGTGTTAAAAATCCTACCGAGTGATGAGTCTGCCTCTCACTCGGAGGCTTAGCTGCAGCCGAGTGCTCGCCTAAGTGTTGAAAGTCCTACCGAGTGATGAGTCTGCCTCTCACTCAGGGGCTTAGCTGCAGCCTAGTGCTCGCTTAAGTGTTAAAAATCCTATCGAGTGATGAGTCTGCCTCTCACTCGGGGGCTTAGCTGCAGCCCAGTGCTCGCCTAAGTGTTAAAAATCCTACCGACTGATGAGTCTGCCTCTCACTCGGGGGCTTAGCTGCAGCCCAGTGCTCGCCTAAGTGTTAAAAATCCTGGTCGGTGTCAAAACCGGCGGATCTTGGGTAGGGGGTCCCGAACTGTGCGTCTAGGCGGATGGTAACAGGAGACGAAGGACACGATGTTTTTACCCAGGTTCGGGCCCTCTTGATGGAGGTAAAACCCTACGTCCTGCTTGATTAATATTGATGATGTGGGTTACAAGAGTAGATCTACCACGAGATCAAGGAGGCTAAACCCTAGAAGCTAGCCTATTGTATGATTGTTGTTCGTCCTACGGACTAAAGCCATCTGGTTTATATAGACACCGGAGAGGGCTAGGGTTACACAGAGTCGGTTACAAAGGTAGGAGATGTACATATCCGTATCGCCAAGCTTGCCTTCCATGCCAAGGAAAGTCCCATCCGGACACGGGACGAAGTCTTCAATCTTGTATCTTCATAGTCTTGGAGTCCGGCCGATGATGATAGTTCGGCTATCCGGACACCCCCTAGTCCGGAACTCCCTCAGTAGCCCCTGAACCAGGCTTCAATGATGATGAGTCTGGCGCACATGTTATCTTCGGCATTGCTAGGCGGGTTCCTCCTGCGAATAATTTACAGAAGATTGTGAACACCAGTATAGTGTCCGGCTCTGCAAAATAAATTCCACATACAACCGTAGAGAGAATAATATTACACAAGTTCAATCTGCTGACGTATTTTGTGGCGTAACGTCGCACCACTACCAAGCCTTCGAATTGTTTTTATTGTTCCATCTCAGCGCGTTTAGTGAGGTGGTTTCCTTGGCACGTCTTGTCGAAGCAGAGATCGTGTTCCCCTTACTCCGGGATTCCCATCAATACGGACGTGGGTAACCCAACCGCGCCATCAATCGCGACCCTTGGGGGATAAGCGAGTTTTACCAGGCCGGTGGGGACGCGTGTTTCTGTCCGCCCATATAAGGGGATAAAGATCCAACCTTTTTACCTGCGCCTTCTTCCTCCTTGGCTTATCCATCTCTGTGAACTCGAGCTCAGCTCCCAAGCCCGCACATCTCACCTCAACCTTCTCCAAACATGTCCGGAGCGGGAGGCAAGTGGATGGCCTCCTCCGTCATGGAGGGGCATATCCAGAAGCTGCGCAGCGCCGGATACTTGTCCAGCGACATCGCGCATCGGCTCTCCGACGAGGGAGAGCTCATCCCCACCCCTAGGCCCCATGAGAGGGTAGTATTCCTGCCCCATTTCCTCCGCGGATTGGGCTTCCCACTTCATCCCTTTGTCCGGGGGCTCATGTTCTACTACGGCCTAGATTTCCATGATCTGGCCCCGAATTTTATCCTCAACATCTCGGTGTTTATCATCGTGTGCGAGGCCTTCCTCTGCATCCAGCCCCACTTCGGCTTGTGGCTCAAGACCTTCAGTGTTAAGCCGAAGGTTGTGAAGGGCAGCCAAGCGGAGTGCGGAGGCACCATGGTGGGCAGGATGTCCCACGTTACGTGGCTGGAGGATACTTTCGTGGAAACCATGAAGGGGTGGCAATCGGGGTGGTTCTACATCACCGAGCCGCGTGACCCTGATTGGGCAGCGGCCCCCGAATTCAGATCCGGCATCCCTACACGGCTCACCTCCTGGAAAGAGAGTGGCCGGATCTGGGGGGATTCGGAGGAGCTGACCGGACTCCAAGCCTGTATCCAGAAGCTAGTGGACAAGAAGCTCAAGCTTGTCAACGTAGTCTAGGTCATGCTCATCCGCCGGATTCTCCCGTGCCAACGACGGGGCTTCAATATGTGGGAGTTCGATCCGGCGCAGCACCAGACTTTGAATGGGCTCTTCGACACTACGTACGAAGAGGTCTAGAAGGTGCTATTCAAGGGCGCCGAGGCTCCCGCATCCGCTACCGAAGATCACGGATTCAGCTCGCAGCGTCCTGCTGACGAGGTAAGTGATATTGTCCTTTACGGGACGCTTGTTATTCATAGTTTGACTCTATGCGGGATCTAAACTCCCTTTCCTTTGATAGGACTGGCTGAAGAAGGCCGCAAAGGCTATCCGTCCGGCCCCATTGCCAGAGGACCCAGCTGATGCCCGCCTAACGGGGCTGCTGGCTCCGGCACCCCACATGGTGCCGGAGAAGAAGGCCAAGAAGAAGGCCATGGGGACTCGGAAGAGTTCCCGTTTTTAGGTGCTATCGGATGATGAATCCGAGGCCGACTCCTCCCACCAAGGCGAGGAGGAGAAGAAGAAAGCCTCTCCCCCAGCGAGGGGAGGGAAGAAAAGGAAGGCCTCCCCAACAAGGGAGGCCGAAGGGTCCAAGAGGGGAAAAACTCTTCCCCCGGACTATTCCGCCAACGCCAGTGACGACGACGAGGACTGGCCTCCAAGGGCCAAGCCTCTGGCGAGATCGTAAGTATCCGGACTCCCGAATAACTTCAAGGTTTTCGTTTTCCGCCACATTATGTCTTTGTAATGCCGCATACAACCCTGCAGTCCGCCTAAGGATGATTTCCCCACTTCGTCGAGCAGGTCCTTAGGGGCGTCGGATATGGATTCTCTTCCGACTGCCTCCACCCCCCATGATGCGTACGATGCCGAGGTGGGATCCCAGGAAGGGACCCACCAGGAGGAGAGGGCCCCGGAGGTGTCACAGGACAACCTCCCGGACTTTGCACCGGACTCAGCCCTGGAACCCATAGTGGCTCCGGAGTCCGGCGGGCGACCCCTTCGGAAGAAGGGCAAGACCGCGACGCCGGCTGCCTCCGTCCAACCGGAGGTGCCGGATAATTTGCTGGAGGCGCTCAACGGCGCCTCCATCAAAGAGGAACACCGCACTATTATGAGTGCGGTGATTCAGAAGGTTTAGCTCGCCAAGAGCGGGCTGACCGAAGCCTGCAGCAGCCTTCTAACAGGCTTTGAGGTAAGAATTTCAATATATGTAAAATGGTACCGCATAGACAGTAGCCCCTGATGCTCGGTTCGGTGTTCGGAAAGAAAAGCCAGACTGAGGATCTTTAGAAAGATAATCGCAGGAGTCATGAAAATATGTCAATATGGGATTGCAGGCTGTGCTGCTGACCTCTGCCGCACTGACTGCGGAGGTCAAAACTTTGTAGGAAAACCTCAAGCGGTCCGAGAACGAGCTCGGCCATGCCAAGAAGCAGCTCGAGGAAAAAGAAGGTGAGTAATACCTTATGAAAATTGTACCTTACAGAAAAGGATTTTGGTTGCAATAAAAATGACAAGGATAACTGGGGTATTGCAGGGGCCACTAACAAGGTGGCGACCCTGAAGGAGGCAGTGGCCGCGGCCGAACGCAATGCGGCTGCGGAGCGCACCGAGCGAGAGAAACAGGAGGCGCGGGTGGCGGAGGTACAGCAAGAGCTCCAGGATCTCGTGAGGAAACATGAGAGCCTGGAGCGTGACTCGAAGACTCGAGAGTCTGAGCTTGCAACGGCTCTTGAGAGTGCCAAAGCCGCTAAGGCCGAAGCCTACAAGGCCCTCCAGGAGATCGAGGCGGTAAATAAAATAGCAGCGGGTAAGGCATTTTTCATGCAAAGTAAGCATGTGAGTGTTAATTACCTGTCGCTTACCCGAATTTGGACCTCTCCAGGAGCGTTTGCAGATCTTCCTCGCAGCGTGTACGATGCTGCCGCATTCTACCGGGCTGAGGAGGGGATCTCGACGGAGAAGTTCTTCTGGTCTCAGCCTGCTGAGGCCGAACATCCGGTGCCCCTTAGCGACCAGCTGAAGCAGCCAGTCGAGCTCCACAAGGCGGCCGAACAGGCCATGAAGGGCCTCATAGTTTGGCTGTGGCCTAAGGAGGCCATGCCTGGGAGCTACTTCGGCCTGGTGCAGCGGCTGGTGGATGCGTGCCCGTGGGTTGAAGTCATCAAGCACTCTTCCTGTATTGAAGGTGCGCGTCGGGCCCTTGCCCGTGCAAAGGTGCACTGGGGCAAGATGGATGCCCAGAAGCTTGTGACGGACCCCCCACCAGAGGGCAAGGAGCATCGCACGCCCGAGATGTATTATAGGAGTGTGCTGAAGGGAGCCCGCACTATTGCGGGTGAGTGCTCCAAAGATGTAATATTTGAGTAGACTCGCATTTTGTTATCCTGTGCGCTGAAAACTTGGTTCATATGCGCTAAGCAATGCTTGTTAATTTAAAATATTACCTTCTGTGCGGCTGTTTATCAAATCTGAGAGATGGCAAGTCGTCGGCTTCAGCCCCCATGCCACGAGTGATGGGGTGTTTGGGATAAACTCGAGCGCTCTTGTTCCCATTTTTGGGTCCATCTAGGGAGGCGCTCAACACAACGAACAAGGCAACCGGACTTATAATGCTTGAACACTCTCACTTAGCCATAGAATTCTATAATTTTAAATTTCGGCGAAGCCCCTAGTTTTTGGAAGGCCGAATTTGGGGCGCTATCCACGCCTTGGCCGGACAGAATCCGGCTCCTCGCTCGAAGCGGCATAAGTCTTTAGGGACTCGCAAAGAACCTCTCAAACAGCGACCAGCTCTCGCCTCATCATGACGGTCAGTTTTAGCTTTCTCCACTGAGGCGTTAACCCAGCTCAACTGGGGCGCAATCGCAGTGGTTCTCCCAGTGCTACCTTAGCCGATAAAACGGAACGTAAGGTACCAAAACATGAGAGCCGGGCAAACCCAACTATTGACCCAAGAACATGATTCGGAGCCGATGCATATAATGCTATAAGTTCGGGGTGCCGCACTTGTGAAAGTGTTCGGACTTATCACACCATAACGCGGGAAACATAAGCCCCTGGTGTATTTAGCCGTACCAAAACATGCGGATGCAACATGTCATAGATGAACATATGTGTAAGAAAGAAATGCAACTAGAAGCAAAAATGTGCTGCATTGCTTTATTCTATAAAAACTGCTGTAAGTGCAGGACGATACAAGTGGTGCGGTAAGCAAGGGATGGGACTGTTTAACATGTCCCCTTCCAGGGGTAGGCTACGGAATAATGCATAAAATAGATTTAATTCTCATGATGGAGACCACCTGGGTTTTCGTTGTAGCCTTTCTCCTTCCCTGGCTGTTGCATCGTGGGTTCGGCATGTCTGCTGCCGGACAGGGCCTCTGACGAACGGAGTCCTGTAGGTAAAAAATAAAAGGAAAAAAAATAAACGACACACTTAAGAGCCCCTGGTGCGGTTGAGCCGCAGTCTGGGCTTATCGTGGTCGAGCCCCTTGTCCCATGCCCATGGTATCTTCAGAGTGTAATGGAGTACGCGAAGGGTCTGTCTTAATGTTTTACAGGGGCTGGGGTTGGGGCCGCATTGCTACGCGTGCTCGGAACGTGCCAGGTGGTTGTGTTGTAGGTTACTCCGGGCACGCTTAGCTGTGTCCGGCCGCTTGGCAGCCGGACTCGAGAATTGCCTTAAAAGGCTGCTTTGTACTTCTGCCGCGAGAGCCGCTGTATGTTCCTCCATTCGGAGGGAGCGTTCAGTGTTTCCGTTGACCGTGATGACTCCTCTAGGGCCTGGCCTCTTGAGCTTGATGCGTAGTGCGGCACCGCATTGAACTTTGCGAACACGGTACGTCCGAGCAAGGCATGATAGCCACTGCGGAACGGGACTATGTTGAAGATTAACTCCTCGCTCCGGAAGTTATCCGGGGATCCGAAGACCACTTCCTGTGTAACTGAGCCTGTACAATTGGCTTCTACACCTGGTATGACACCTTTAAAGGTCGTCTTGGTAGGTTTAATCCTTGAGGGGTCTATGCCCATTTTGCGCACCGTGTCCTGATAAAGCAGGTTTAGGCTGCTGCCGCCATCCATCCGGACTCTGGTGAGATGAAATCCATCGACGATTGGGTCTAGAACCAATGCGGCGAACCCACCATGGCGAATGCTGGTGGGGTGGTCCCTTCGGTCAAAGGTGATCGGGCAAGAGGACCATGGATTGAACTTTGGGGCAACTGGCTCCATCGCGTATACATCCCTGAGTGCACGCTTCTGCTCCCTATTGGGTATGTGCGTGGCATATATCATGTTCACCGTCCGCACCTGTGGGGGGAAACCCTTCTGTCCTCTATTTTTCGGCGGTCGGGTCTCTTCCTCATCGTCGCTATGTAGCCCCTTGTCGCTGTTTTCGGCAATTAACTTACCTGCCTGCTTGAACACCCAACAGTCCCTATTGGTGTGGTTAGCTGGCTTTTCAGGGGTGCCATGTATCTGGCACAAGCGGTCGAGAAGTCGGTCCAAATTGGACGGACCCTGAGTTGTTCTTTTGAATGGCTTTTTCCGTTGACCGGGTTTAGAGCCTCTGAATCCGGCATTGACTGCCGTATCCTCACTGTTATCGCCATTAATGCGGCGTTTGTTTTTGTTGCGACGCGACCTGCCACTACGGTCCTTGATATCCGGACTGCCAGAATTTTTGTTGAGGTTGTTGCTGCGTGCTAGCCAGCTGTCCTCACCTGCACAGAAGCGGGTCATGAGTGATGTAAGGGCTGCCATGGATTTTGGCTTTTCCTGTCCCAGATGCCGGGCAAGCCACTCGTCGCGGATGTTATGCTTGAAGGCCGCGAGGGCCTCGGCATCCGGACAGTCGACGATTTGGTTTTTCTTGGTTAAGAACCGTGTCCAAAATTGTCTGGCCGATTCGTCTGGCTGCCGAATTATGTGGCTTAGGTCATCTACATCTGGTGGTCGCACGTACGTGCCTTGGAAGTTATCGAGGAATGCGGCTTCCAGGTCCTCCCAACTCCCAATTGACTCTGCTGGCAAGCTGTTAAGCCAGTGTTGGGCTGGTCCTTTAAGTTTGAATGGGAGATATTTGATGGCGTGGAGATCGTCTCCGCGGGCCATGTGGATGTGGAGGAGATAGTCCTCGATCCAGACCGCGAGGTCTGTTGTGCCATCATAAGATTCAATATTGACGGGTTTAAACCCTTATGGGATTTGATGATCCATTACCTCATCTATGAAGCACAGTGGGTGTGCGGCGCCTCTGTACTGGGCGATATCGCGACGGAGCTCAAAAGAGCTTTGTTTGTTCTGTTCGGCCCGGCCGGACTTATTGTGTCCGGGGTGACGGTGATCGTCACGTATCGTGGGGCGCCCACGTGATCCATAGATCGATCTTGATTGTCTTGCCTTATCCTCCAATATGTCGCCCAGGTCCGGAGTGTTCCCCTGTGGCCTTGTGCTTTTCAAGCGATGCCGGGGTATGGGTCTAGTGAAGGGCCTTGAGGCCTCTCTGTCGCGACCATGGGGTGGTCGATCAGCCGTATTGTCTCCTGGTGAAGCGGGATCATATGCCTCCACCTCTAATCGGGGGAGCAGCTTACGTTTGGGGTAGCTTTTGGAGGGGCGTTTGAGTTTATGCTCTTCGGCCGCGAGGACTTCGGTCCATCTGTCGGCTAGTAGATCTTGACCAGCTCTAAGCTGCTGCTGCTTTTTCTTGAGGCTGTTTGCCGTGGCCATAAGCCTGCGTCTGAAACGCTCCTGTTCGACGAGATCCTCAGGCACGACGAATTCATCGTCGTCGAGGCTTGCCTCGTCTCCGGAGGGAGGCATGTAGTCCTCTACCTCTTCTTTGGCCGCTCTCTCATGAGGGCTGGCGTCCCCCTCCTCCTGTGCTGGATCTTGCCGGAGTGGGTTGTCTTTGGCGCTATCCGGTGTATTATTTTCTCCGGTGCCGGAATCCTCATTCTTGCTATGGCGGGATTTAGAGCGGCGCCGCTGACGCCGGCGCTTGGGCTGTTTCTTGGAGGGGTCATCCTCCGCTATTCCTTCGCCATTCCCATCCTTTGGGATATCCACCATGTATATGTCGTATGAAGAGGTGGCTTTCCAGTGCCCGATGGGCGCTGGTTCTTGGTCGTCTCCGGCATCATCGTCCATACCGTCGATGTCCTCAGAGTCGTAATCTAGCATGTCGGTTAGATCATCGACAGTGGCTACCAAGTGGGTGGTGGGTGGGCTCTGACTTTCTTCGTCGTCCGCATCCCAACCGTCCTGGCCGCAGTCCGGCCAGGCCTCTCCTGATAACGAGGGGTACTTTAGTGAACTCAAGATGTCGCCAAAAGGTGAGTGTTGAAAGATGTCCGCCGCGGTGAACTCCATGATCGGCGCCCAATCGGATTCGACTGGAGGGGGCGCGGGAGGACCGGAGTCCGGTACCTCGGAGTCACAAGCTTCATGGGGGACAAGATCGGTGTTCGGCTCTATCACCATAGAGGTTGTAGCCCCCGAGGTGGTGTCTAGCCATCCATCCTTGGTCTGCGCAGCCAGCTCCGAGTCGAAGATCGGAGCGGATTCGACTGCGGCCTCCAGGGTACTGTCCGGCTGCAGAGCTAAATCATGCCCATCGTGACAGTACGTCACGCTCGGCTGTGGCTCGAATCCATCGAGGATCAAGTCCCCGCGGATGTCAGCCGTGAAGTTCAAACTTCCAAATCCGACCTGACGGCCAGGGGCGTAGCCTTCGATCTGCTCCAGCTGGCCAAGCGAATTGGCCCGCAGTGTGAAGCCGCCGAATACGAAGATCTGTCCGGGGAGGAAGGTCTTGCCCTAGACTGCATCATCGTTGATGATCGAAGAAGCCATCGAGCCTATCGGTGACGACACAGAGGAACTCTCAATGAAAGCACCAATGTCGGTGTCAAAACCGGCGGATCTCGGGTAGGGGGTCCCGAACTGTGCGTCTAGGCGGATGGTAACAGGAGACGAAGGACACGATGTTTTTACCCAGGTTCGGGCCCTCTTGATGGAGGTAAAACCCTACGTCCTGCTTGATTAATATTGATGATGTGGGTTACAAGAGTAGATCTACCACGAGATCAAGGAGGCTAAACCCTAGAAGCTAGCCTATGGTATGATTGTTGTTCGTCCTACGGACTAAAGCCATCCGGTTTATATAGACACCGGAGAGGGCTAGGGTTACACAGAGTCGGTTACAAAGGTAGGAGATCTACATATCCGTATCGCCAAGCTTGCCTTCCACGCCAAGGAAAGTCCCATCCGGACACGGGACGAAGTCTTCAATCTTGTATCTTCATAGTCTTGGAGTCCGGCCGATGATGATAGTTCGGCTATCCGGACACCCCCTAGTCCAGAACTCCCTCAATCCTACCGAGTGATGAGTCTGCCTCTCACTCGGAGGCTTAGCTGCAGCCCAGTGCTCGCCTAGGTGTTGAAAATCCTACCGAGTGATGAGTCCGCCTCTCACTCGGAGGCTTAGCTGCAGCCCAGTGCTCGCCTAGGTGTTGAAACTCCTACCGAGTGGAGAACGATCCTCCTGCTCGGGGCCTTAGCTGCAGACCAGTGCTCGCCTAAGTGTTAAAAATCCTACCAAGTAGAGAGCGATCCTCCCGCTCGGGGGCTTAGCTGCAGCCCAGTGCTCGCCTAAGTGTTAAAAATCCTACTGAGTGGAGGGTGATCCTCCTCCTCGGGGGCTTAGCTGCAGCCCAATGCTCGCCTAAGTGTTAAAAATCCTACCGAGTGGAGAGTGATCCTCTCGCTCGGGGGCTTAGCTGCAGCCCAGTGCTCGCCTAAGTGTTAAAAATCCTACTGAGTGGAGAGCGGTCCTCCCACTCGGGGGCTTAGCTGTAGCCCAGTGCTCGCCTAAGTGTTAAAAATCCTACCAAGTGGAGAGCGATCCTCTCGCTCGGGGGCTTAGTTGGAGCTTCGTACTCGCCTAAGTTTGAAAAAAAAATCCTACCGAGCGATGAGAAATCCTCTCACTCAAAGGCTTAGCTGCCGCCCAACGCTCGCCTAAGTACCGAAAACCTTACCCAACCGGTCGACTAGAACGTCAAGGCCATTGCTGAGTGCCTTGCTGATGAGCTGATCAATGCTACTCAAGGATCACCCGACCGGTCGACTGGAACGTCAAGACCATTGCTGAGTGCCTTGCTGATAAGCTGATCAATGCTACTCAAGGATCACCCAACCGGTCGACTAGAACGTCAAGACCATTGCTGAGTGTCTTGCTGATGAGCTGATCAATGCTACTCAAGGAACACCCGACCGGTCGACTGGAACGTCAAGACCATTGTT
>NC_041383.1:165915799-165946557 GCF_002162155.2 Triticum dicoccoides
TCAATGCTACTCAAAGATCACCCAACCGGTCGACTGGAACGTCAAGACCATTGCTGAGTGCCTTGCTGATGAGCTGATCAATGCTACTCAAGGATCACCCGACCGGTCGACTGGAATGTCAAGACCATTGTTGAGTGCCTTGCTGATGAGCTGATCAATGCTATTCAAGAATCACCCAACCGGTCGACTGGAACGTCAAGACCATTGCTAAGTGCCTTGCTGATGAGTTGATCGATGCTACTCGAGGATCCCCAGACCGGTCGACTGGCTTTTCTTCTCCAGAAGCTGCATTAAGCAAATAGACAATAATTCGAGGGAAAGGCGAATTTCATTCGAAGACAGACGCAATATACGAGGCGATAAATCCGAAGTTTCATAACCGCAAAATAAAGTGCTCGGGTGCTAGGCCCAAAGGAGTTTTATCGATTACAAATCCACTCGGCATTCTGAGGCAAATCAAGGTGGTGGCATAAAGTTTTTTAAATCACTCAGCGGGAGAAGGACTGGCCGGGTCACAGAAGCTGTCGAGATCGATGCTGTCGGCAATGCAAGTGGCTGCCTCAAGGAATGTAGCCATGAAGTCCTGGAAGGAGTGCTTCTTGGTGTTTGCCACTTTGAGAGCTGCCAGCTTGTCCTCCTTGGCCTCCATGCAGTGCACTCGGACCAAAGACAAGGCGACGTCAGCCCCATAGCGCGTAGAAGATTTCTTCCATTCTTGCACTCGGTCTGCGATCTGGTTCAGCCGAGTCATCAAAGACTCGAGGTCTCGAGACATCTCCGCCTGGGGCCAGAGCTCGGTGTCCAGTCGGACCATCGCCGCCTTCAGCCGAGCCAGATAGTCGACTGCACCATCCAAGCGAGACTCCAGTCGAATCAAGTTCATCGCAACTTCATCTTTCATGGGGCAATTGATGGGGTCGAGACCTGTCTCGACCCGTCTAGTTTCAGCCTCGAAGTCATGACAGAATTCTGTTTCATCACAGCGAACAATGAGTCGACAGAATTCCAAAACCCAGTCGATGATGGTTATTTAACTGAATAGACATACCTTCAAGCTTTAGGACAAGCTTTGATGCAAGTTGTTCTAAATGAGACTCTAGCTTGCCGGTCTTGGTCTTGAGACCCTCAACTTCAGCGGTCAAGTTCTCCTTGTCCTTCCTGAGCTGCTCGACTTCACGGTTAGCGTCCGAGACAGCTGTCTTCAGTGTTGCGTTCTCATCCTCCAACTTGCCGACTGAAGCCACCTTCTCGTCCGCAAGCTTCGTCTTCTCACGCGCTTCCTTTTGAGCAGCTGCCAAGTCCAGGTCCTTCTGCTCCAGAGCTTCCTTCATCCTCTCTAAAGAAACAACACTCTTCAGATGAGACTGAAGTTGGCGATTTTCACTACGCACATCTGCTTTTGTGAATTCACTCGGTTCAAGAGACTAAAAGAAAAGCCAGCACCAAGTGTGAAGCTACAAAGCAGACAGAATGACCGAGTGATTACCTCCCATGATGGTTGTTTCTTCTTGAGCTTTCTTCAGGTTCTTCTTTGCTAGTTCAAGATCAAGTTCAACACTGATATGATTCTTCATTAATTCGGTGAGACGACCTCCAAGATCACAAGACCTCTGCAGCCAGAAAGACAGGCATGTCAGTCGACATGTACAAGTAACAGTGAAGGGAAAGATTCATTCTCAGACTACTGCCGAATCAAATATTCAACAGCAGTCTCGGGGACTACACCCAGTGGGTGCACTTAGCGTGCCCCCACTGGATCAGATCCACACTCAAAAAAGAAAAAAAAACAATGATCAGCACTCATCAGACCCCAGTCGACTGCCAGCAGTCGACCGTGGTCTCGGGAACTACACCCAGTGGGTGCACTTGACGTGCCCCCACTGATTCGGAAAGTGCAAGATCAGAGACTTCCGGAGTCCTAAACGGAGGAACACCCAGTGGATGATCAGATATAAAGCAACGTTCAAAAATTCAATTGAAAGTTTACTGACCTGAACATTGGTCCGAAGGGCAGTGCTGGCGTTGTAAGCTACTTGAATAGCTTCATGCATCATTTTCACCTGCTCCATGACAAGATTCGCCTGGCGAAGAGCTTCCCTAGCGGCACTCAGCGAGTCATCTGGAGTCTGATATGTAGCAAAGAGAGATAGCTCCAGAGGAGTCAAAGCAGCGGCCGGGTCAGATGAGTGGAGTTGCACTGGTGCGGCAGGTGTCTGTGCAGTCGACCCCGACGGACGATCAGTCGTCAACGGGTTAGCAAATGTGACGTTTGTCCGAGCTATCGCCTCCGGCGCCGGTGTCGACTGAGGGATTTGGACTTCAAGTCTCCTTCGGCTCGAACCTCCACTCTTCTTCTTCCTCTCCTGTGGAGGTGCTTCTTCTTCTTCGTCATCAGGGAGCACAACGACATCTTGCGAAGCTACATAAGAAGAGTAATATAAAATTCAGTCAATCGACCACTCATTCGGTTAGACAGAACTGGGTTGAACAAACTTACCTGCTCGAGAGGTGGCTTCTTCATCTTCTTCCGGTCCTTTATCAACGTCCATATCAGTGGCAGCAGAGGCGGGGCTGGAAAGGCACAAGGGTTAGTCAATTGAATCGAGAGAACTTACAGTTCACTCAAGGAAACACAAATAAGATACCCACCCTGAGGCAACGGGGACGTCCATCTTGATTCGCGGCAGTGTCTTTCGGGTCTTGGAAGGGGCGACTTTTGGTTGCTTAGCCACCTTCTTTGTCGGCTCCGGAGTCGACGTCCGAGCATGCTTCTGGGTGGTGGCACTTGGAGCTATACCCTTCACACGACCACTAGACAGATCGTGATGCTGCTTGGATCGACGCTCAGAGCGCGGCGGTGAGTCGACCTCTTCCTCCTCTTCCGACTCCTTGCTCTCCTCCTCCTCCCCTTCCGGTGACTCCCACTCGCTGCTCTCCTCCGCACTGTCATCCCCCTCCTGGTCCTGCACCAAAGCTTGTTCACCATTGTGCATTGAGTACATCTCAGTGAATACCTGCAAAACAAATTGGTCGAGACAAGAGTCAGTCAACATTGAGCACAGTCGGAACACAAGCGGAAAACAGTCGGAACAGAGAATGTACCTTGTCGGGTGGATTGTCACTTCCAAAAGGGACAACTCGCCTAGATCCTTTGGGTTATCTTGAGTGCCCGTAATGCTCTTCAACCACGAAGCCACGGTGTCGAGCGACACTTCTTCTGGATGGATCCGAGTGGTGTCGCTCGGTCCAGAATACAACCACATCAAGTGATCACGGGCCTGGAGAGGCTGGATACGCCGAGCAAGGAACACCTCAAGCAAGTCCAGGCCAGTGACACCGTCATTGATGAGCTGGACCACTCGGTCCACTAACATCCTCGTCTCCATGGTCTCGGCAGTAGTAACCTTCAGTGGAGCAGGAGTTTGGACGCGGTCGAATGAAAAAGGAGGGAGACCAGTCGAATGTCCTGGAGTAGCAACGTCCTGGCAGTAGAACCAGGACGATTGCCAACCTCTAACGGATTCAGGAAGGGTCATAGCAGGGAAAGCGCTCCTATTCCTCTTTTGGATGCTAAGCCCCCACACATCTGGATAACGTGGGTTTTCAAGTCACTCGACTTCGCCTTTTTAACCGACTGGGAAAGAATGGTGAAAATATGTTTGAAGAGACCCCAGTGCGGTCGACACCCTAAGAAGTTCTCGCACATCGACACGAAAGCGGCTAGGTACGTAATAGTGTTGGGGGAAAAGTGGTGGAGCTGTGCCCCGAAGAAGTTCAAAAACCCTCAAAAGAAAGGGTGCGGAGGAAGCGAGAACCCCCGGTCGACATGAGTGGCGAGCAAGACGCACTCACCCGGTCTAGGTTGTGGCTCTGTCTCTCCCTTCGGCAGCCTCGCCGCCCCCGCTGCATTCAACCCAGACTTCTCTAGATCGGTCAGATCTTCCTGCCGGATCGAAGACCGGATCCAATCGCCTTGGATCCAGCCTGGCGGCAGCCCCAAGCGCGACGACGATCCGCGACTTGGTTTCTTGCCCTTTGCCACCCCGTTGCTTTCTTGGCGCGCTCTAGCGTCGCCGTCTTGTGCTTCACCATGGCTAGAGGGCGGCGGCGTCGGAGGCAGAGGCGCTTGGTGCGGTGGAGCAGCAGAGGAGAAAGAAGAAGAGGCAGGAGTGCACAGTGCAAGCACCCCGGCCCCATCGCCTTATAAAGGCTCATTTCCGAGTGACTCATGCGTGGGGCCGGGCAATCCCGTCAAATCCTGCTACAGTTGCGCGCGCAACGAACGTGGCGAAAAAGGCGGCGCGATGATCGAGGCGTCGCTGCTTATCCGGGTCCCCCTTTGTTCGGCGCCCCTCTGTTCGCGCGCGCCCCCGAAATTTCGTATCTCGCGGAATCCGGGATCTCCCACAGGCAATCGCGCCCGAGATCTCGCACCCCCGTGCGACACTCGATGCATGAAGTCATCAATTCAGTCGACTAATCACTAAATGGATCAAGGCAACCGAGTCATCCTCGAAGTACCAACGCAGGCGTTCAGTCTAACAGAAAGCACTTGCAGAGTACTTAATGCTGGCGTTACCAGTAACGCGTCTACTTTATGTACATTAGTTCCCTTGTAATGGAGTGGGGCTGGGGTCCTGGTGCACTCTATATAAGCCACCCCCCTCCTCTGGCACAAGGGTTCGCACCCTCTGTAATCCACACATATAATCCAATCGACCGCCTCTAGGCACCAAGACGTAGGGCTATTACTTCCTCCGAGAAGGGCCTGAACTCATAAACATCGTGTGTACACCTTCACCATAGCTAAGATCTTGCCTCTCCATACCTACCCCCCTTTCTACTATCAGACTTAGAACCATGGCAGTGGCCTCGACAACGCTTCTAGGGTTTGGGGTGGCCTCGACAACGCTTCTAGGGTTTGGGGTGGCCTCGACAATGCTCTTTTAACTTGGTAAATTTGGGTGGCCTCGACACTTCTATGGTTAGGGTTGGCCTCGGCAACGCTTCTAGGGTTTGGCCCGGACCGCCTCTCTCATGAATGTCCGATGTCCAGACCGCCTCTCTCATGAATGTCAAACAAGGGATTTAACAAGATGGCGCCATTCTAGATGTGCAGAAAATGGTCCCTATTTTTCCTAATCTCATCTACCCTTCCATATGTCATGTTGTCTAGTGTCAAAGGATTCAAGAAAACCATGGCTTCATCATTAACCGGAAGTAACGGGCGCATGATGGTATGAAGCTCCCCAAAGTTATTTTGGAATGGAGTCCTGATAGGATAATTCGGTTTTTGGTACGCAGTTCAGAAGAAGAAGAAGAAGAAGAAGAAGAAATAGAAGAAAAATAGAAGAAAAAAAGAGGAGAAAAAAAGAGGAGAAGAAGGAATAGAGGAGAAGAAGAAAAAACAGAAAATCTGTTTTTTCTCTTTTTTTTCTTCTTATTCCTCTTCTTATTTTTTTTCTACTCTTCTTCATCTCCTCTTCTTCTCTTCTTCTTCTCTTCTTCTTCTCCTTCACCAACCGGGACCAATGCCCCCCTTAGTCCCGGTTGGTGCCACCAACCGGGACCGAAGGCCTTCTGCTGGTGCAGTGCAGTGGGATGTTTAGTCCCACCTCGCTAGCTGAGAGAGCTTGAGAGTGGTTTATAAGCGATATTGCGCCCACCCTCTCGAGCTCCTCTCCAAGTCAGGCTTACAGGCCTAATATGTCGCTGCTATGCCTCTCCGTTTACTGGGCCTTCTGCGGGCCTGAATCCTGTCCCATGGTTGTGTTTCAAGTCGTATTCAAGCCGTGGTGGCCCAGTAGGTGAATTTTTTTGTTTTTTCCAGTTTTTTGTTTTGTTTTTTGCATTTTTTTTGTTTTTTGCTTTACTTTTTAATTATTTTGTTTTTAGGTCACAAAAATTATAACTTTCTGTTAGTGCCATTAGTTTTCAAATTTGAATTCTTTGAAATTTCTATTGATGACTAGTTTGTGATTAACTTTACTATAAAAATAAATTTTGGAGTGATTCTTGTTCCAGCTACTTAATATTACTGTGCTTTACCATTATATTCAAAAATATATTTTGTTATTTTAGTTTGTCACAAAAAAATTCTTTTATGATAATTCTTTTTCCTGTTAAAGTTTCTAACAAAAACATTCTTTATGAAAATTCTTTTTGCTTTTAATGTTTTGAACAGAAAATACTTTGATAATTTTAGTTGCATAAATTTTTTATAATTTTAGTTTCATTAATACTAGAGGTTTATAATAGCTTTTTAGTTGATTCTTTTTGCTATTGGAGTTTTATAAAATCTCTTTAATTGATTATTTTTGCTATTGAATAATATTATAGTTTTGTGTTAGTTGATCATAACAGAATATTTTAATTTTTTTGTAGTTCATTCTTTTTGCTATTAGTTCATTATTTGAGCTAAATGACCCTGAAATTGAAAAGCACTACAAATGAACTCCGAAAAGGTTGAAAGTTGGCATGGTATCATCATTTCACCCACATAGCATGTGCTAAAAAGTTGAGAGGGTTACATCAAAAACTGGATGCACTTCGTGTACAAAATAGACAATCTCTTATTCTCTTTCGACGTATCAGGGTTTCAGACGGAAACTCATCTATTACAAAAGGCATTTCATTTCTTCACATGTAACTTCAGTGATATTCTTGATCGAAGGCATCATCATAATAGTTGTGGATAGAAAGTCTTCACTTTTTCTTCGCTTGTGTCCTTTGCTTATTGCACCATAAACCATCGATAATCTTCATCGTTTAACAGGGTGCTTGGGTTAGCCTTGATTATGAAGGGAGGAATTTCATGAAACTTTTTATAATCTTCAGACATGTCTGTCTTGCCCTCCAATCCCATGATGTCTCTTTTTCCTGAAAGAACTATGTGGCGCTTTGGCTCATCGTATGATGTATTCGCGTCCTTATCTTTTCTTTTTCTTGGTTTGGTAGACATGTCCTTCACATAGAAAACATGCGCCACATCAATTGCTAGGACGAGTGGTTTGTCTTTGTACCCAAGATTGTTCAGATCCACTGTTGTCGTTCCATACTGTGGGTCTACCTGTACCCCGCCTCCTAACTGATTGACCCAATTGCACTCAAAAAAGGGGGACCATAAAATCATCTCCATAGTCAAGTTCCCATCTGTCCACTATGTAACCATAATATGTGTCATTTCCCCTCTTGCTTGCTGCATCAAAGTGGACACCACTGTTTTGGTTGGTGCTCTTTTGATCTTGGGTGATCGTGTAAAATGTATTCCCATTTATCTCATACCCTTTGTAGGTCATTACAGTCGAAGATGATTCTCTGACCAACGAGTATAGCTCATTAGAAACAGTGTTGTCACCCCTGAGACGTGTTTGCAACCAACTGCCGAAAGTCCTGATGTGTTCATATGTAATCCAGTCGTCACACCGTTCCGGGTGTTTGGATCCCAGAATGTTCTTGTGTTCATCGACATATGGGATCACCAAGGTAGAATTTTATAGAACTGTATAGTGTGGTTGACACCAAGAATGCCCGTCCCTACATATTATTGAGTCCCCTCCTAGCGTGCCTTTTCCACTCAGTCTCCCCTCATACCACTATTGAGGGAGACCAATCTTCTTAAGGTCAGGAATGAAGTCAACAAAAAACCCAATAACATCCCCTGTTTGATGGCCGGTGGAGATGCTTCCTTCTGGCCTAGCGTGGTTACGGACATATTTCTTTAGGACTCCATGAACCTCTCAAAGGGGAACATATTGTGTAGAAATATAGGGCCCATAATGACAATCTCGTCGACTAGATGAACTAGGACGTGTGTCATGATATTGAAGAAGGATGGTGGGAACACCAGCTCGAAACTGACAAGACATTGCGCCGTATCACTCCTTAACCTTGGTAGGATTTCTGGATCGATCACCTTCTAAGAGATTGCATTGAGGAATGCACATAGCTTCACAATGGCTAATCGAACGTTTTCCGATAGAAACCCCTCAATGCAACCGGAAGCAGTTGCGTCATAATCACGTGGAAGTCATGAGACTTTAGTTTCTAGAACTTTTTCTCTGGAATATTTATTATTCCCTTTACATTCGATGAGAAGCCAGATGGGACCTTCATAGTGAGCAGGCATTCAAAGAAGATTTCCTTCTCTTTTTTGGTAAGAGCGTAGCTGGCAGGACCTTCATACTGCTTTGGAGGCATGCCGTCTTTTTCGTGCAAACGTTGCAGGTCCTCCCGTGCCTCCGGTGTATCTTTTGTCTTCCCATACACACCCAAGAAGCCTAGCAGGTTCACACAAAGATTCTTCATCATGTGCATCACATCGATTGAAGAGCGGACCTCTAGGTCTTTCTAGTAGGGTAGGTCCCAAAATATAGATTTCTTCTTCCACATGGGTGCGCGTCCCTCGGCGTCATTCGGAACAGATAATCCGCTGGGAGCCTTTCCAAAGATTACTTTTAAATTATTGACCATAGCAAGTACGTGATCACCGGTATGCATGGCGGGCTTCTTCCAATGATCTGCCTCGCCTTTGAAATGTTTGCCTTTCTTTCGACATTGATGGTTGGTCGGAAGAAATCAACGATGCCCCAGGTACACATTCTTCTTGCATTTGTCCGGGTATATACTTTCGGTGTCATCTAAACAGTGTGTGCATGCATGGTATCCCTTGTTTGTCTGTCCTGAAAGGTTACTGAGAGCATGCCAATCATTGATGGTTACAATACAGCAAAGCATTCAGGTCAAATTCCTCCTATTTGTGCTCATTCCACATAGGTACACCATTTCTATTCGACAGTTGTAAATGTTCTTCAACTAATGGCATTAGGTACACATCAATGTCATTGCCGGGTTGCTTAGGGACTTGGATGAGTACAGGCATCATAACGAACTTATGCTTCATGCACAGCCAAGGAGGAAGGATATAGATACATAGTCACGGGCCAGGTGCTATGATTGCTGCTCTGCTCCCCAAAAGCATTAATTCCATCTGTATTTAAACCAAACCATACGTTCCTTGTGTCACCTACAAACTCCTCCCAGTACTTTCTCTTGATTTTTCTCCACTGCAACCCGTCAGCGGGTGCTCTCAACTTCCCGTCTTTATTATGGTCCTCTCTGTACCATCGCATCAACTTGGCATGCTCTTTGTTTTTGAACAGGCATTTCAACCGTGCTATTATAGGAGCATACCACATCACCTTGGCAAGAACGCTCTTCCTGGGGCGCTCGCCGTCAACATCACCAGGGTCATCTCGTCTGATCTTATATCGAAATGCACCGCATACCGGGCATGCGTTTAAATCCTTGTACGCACCGTGGTAGAGGATGCAGTCATTAGGGCATGCATGTATCTTCCACACCTCCAATCCTAGAGTACATACGACCTTCTTTGCTGCGTGCGTACTATCGGGAAATTCGTTATCCTTTGGAAGCTTCTTCTTCAATATTTTCAGTAGCTTCTCAAATCCTTTGTAAGCACACCATTCTCTGTCACCACTTCAACAATTCTAGTACTGTACCGAGCTTTGTGTTGCCATGTTCGCAATTGGGGTACAACCCTTTTTTGTGATCCCCTAACATGCGATCGAACTTCAGCTTATCCTTTTCACTTTCGCATTGTCTCTTTGCATCAACAACCACTAGTGCAGAACAGCGCTGTATCATCGGTTCGTAAGGCCCTTTAGTGTCGGTTCTTTAACCGACACTAAAGGGTGGAGACTAAAGGTCCCCCTTTAGTACTAGTTCAACACGAACCGCCACTAAAGGGCTCCACGTGGCACGGGCCAAGACCAGGGACGGGGAGACCTTTAGTACTGGTTGGTAAGGATTTTTTTAATAAAGCAAAAACAGCCCACCTACTGGGCTGGCACGGCCTGCATACTACTAGAAACCCGACCTCTAGTTGGGCCAGGATGCAGGGCCGTACGGCCCAGTAGACCCCACAAGGAAGAAGACTTGCAATAGGCCCACAAAGGCCTGCTTAGAGAGGAGCTCTACACGCTAGCCGCGGCAGGGCTTATGAACCGATGTGAGCTCCTCTCAACTAGCGAGGTGGGACTAAACATTGTGCACTGCGGGTGGCAGTGCACCCCTTTAGTACCGGTTGGTGGCACGAACCCGTACTAAAGGGGGGGGGGGTCTTTAGTACCGGTTGGAGCCACCAACCCGTACTAAAGGCCACCACCTCTTTAGTACCGGTTCGTGGCACGAACCGGTACTAAAGGTTCGCCATGAACCGGCACTAATGAGCGCCGCCCGCCTAGCCATTGGAACTGGCACTAATGGTCACATAAGTGTCGGTTCAATTACAAACCGGGACTAATGAACTTCACATTAGGCCCCTTTTCTACTAGTGAACGACCCGGCGAAGATCATCATCAGGCACATCGTTTGGTTCCTCTTGATCTTCAGCTTCCCCCGTTGCATCATCTTTAGCTTCCCCGTTGGAGCATCGCCGTATTCAGGGGACACATAGTTCTCATCATCATCTTCTTCTTTGTTGTCTTCCATCATAACCTCTCTTTCTCCATGCTTGGTCCAAACATTATAGTGTGGCATGAAACCCTTATAAAGAAGGTGGGTGTGAAGGGTTTTTGAGTCAGAGTAAGACCTCGTATTCCCACATATAGGGCATGGACAACACATAAAACCATTCTGCTTGTTTGCCTCAGCCACTGCGAGAAAATTATTCACACCCCTATTGTACTCAGAGGTGCGTCTGTTACCGTACATCCATTGTCGGTTCATCTCTGTATACGTCATGAATAGATAAGTGACCAAATTAATAGAATTTCATCATCACATTAAAACCAAAGTACATACATAGTTCTCATTGAACAACATATAGCTCTCCAGAGCATCTAATTAAACCATACATTGAAACTATGTAAAACATTTCAATGCAACAAGAAATGCGATCATAACCGCAACCAAGGTAACAATTGATCCAACGGCATAATGATATCAAACCTCAGTATGAATGGCATATTTTCTAATCTTTCTAATCTTCAAGCACATTGCATCCATCTTCATCTTTTGATCATCGACGACATCCGCAACATGCAACTCCAATATGATCTTCTCCTCCTCAATTTGTTTTCAATTTTTCCTTCAAGTAATTGTTTTCTTCTTCAACTAAATTTAACCTCTCAACAATAGGGTCGGTTGGAATTTCCGGTTCACATACCTCCTAGATAAAAAAATATATGTCACCACTACAACATGACCCCACCATAGCAACGCATCTTTCCGTATCTAGAAGTTCATATATGCGTTGCTAGGCTCTTTACCAACGGATTAGGATGCGTAGCCTTATCCGGCTTTCCTAGCGCATAATGCAACGCTTATAGTACCATTGGTAAAAGGAGCTGTTGCAAGAGTACGTTGGTGCTTAATGTACATGAATCCAAATCTGATTGCTAGGCAACGGAGAATTTGCAAGGCCTCATGTATTGGTGCATATATAATATGAATAATATTGTATAATGCCAACAATTGAATGCTCCACATAATGATGATAATTATGTGTATCAAGTGGGGAAAAAAGGTAATATACTCACAAAAGAAGAAATCATATATTGGATAAAACTGTTGGATTACAACAATGGATATTACAGGAGGAACATCATCCAAATGTGATGCATAATCTAATATTTTCTCGACAGCAAAATCTAAACTAAAATCATCCATCAACATCCCTACAAGTTAATTAAAACTAACTGAGGAACATCGTCCAACAGGAACATCCCACAACTTAACTAAAATTGAAAGCATCCATCATCATGAACCAGAATATCATCAGCATCATCGTGATCATCATCATCATCACCATTGTAGTATACTTGTTACACACCCATATAATCATCCATATATCTTTTCAATCTACAAAGAAGATAAAAAATGAACTGTTAACACATAATGCGTTGGCATGATGGATGTAGTGATAAAAGCAGGATAATTAGACACGTTGAAGGCCATGCAATAAATTTTTTTGTATTACCAATAGTACTGCAGTTTTTGCGACTCTGCCAAATCTTCAGTTTTTGGCAAGTGTTGTATTACACTCCCCAAAATGCATTTTAATTTTAGCACTGTCAAGTTTATATTCAGGATCATAACTTGGAACTGTAGCAAGAAGTACGTCCCTGTTATGATTCTGAAAATATACCGGCATGAGTGTTAGTGATCATTGATGACTAATCCAGACACCACAATATACGATATAACCTGCAGAATAACATGGCTCAATAACATTATATGGACAATAGCCTAAGCGCTGTTGTGCATTCAAAGGAAATTTGAGTGACAGTGCTACTTCTGTTCTCTTCTCCATTTACTTAGCAAACTGAACCAAAATAGTTTTTCATCTGAAACTAAACCAAAACATTTAGCTCTAGTTGGTTCAGTCATCCAACAGGAAATAGACAAACCTACAGGTGCTCACCACGCTTTGGAATGAACGTACAACGCCAAATCCACTGAAACGAATTTACTTGGTCATCACCAGCCTAGAGATCCATTGCTAATTTTGTACACCTACAGTCAAAAAGTTTTGTGTGAACCGACAGATTTATATATCGCTAAATATATCTACTAAAGCCTACAGCCCCAAATCCTATAAATTTGCATCAACACAGCATTGGACCTAGCATGGCTCAATGGTCATGGACACAATGAGCGGTAGTACAGTAGAGAAAGGGAGAGTGTATACCTTCCATGGTGTCCCCCACAAGTTGGTGCGTGCAGCTGCAAAGCCAAGGGGAAAAGGTTACAGGTGTCTCATGCATCTCTAGAACAGCACAACACAAGTAAAGCTTCATTAAGTTCCATTCCTACTTAATAAAAGAAGAGAATCTATATTCGTCCTGTTCTATGTGTCCTAGTTACTATCTTGGCAACTTTACATCTTACTCTTTATCCCCGAGCTAGTTAGACTAGTCATCAATCAGTGCGTCTGCAAGACAATTTTAGTTTGCCATGTATAACTAGGACATTTTTATGTAAGAAGAAAATAAAAAACATAATTTTTAAAGGAAGCATACTTTAACTAATTGAGAAATATTACATGTGATGTTGTGTTCGCTTCCATGTGGAAGAAATAAATTTATTCTCATAAAGGCATTTATAAATACTGTTTATCATTCCTATTAATAAACTTTTGAAATTATAATTTATATTTGAAAGTCAGGGATCCGTGGTTAGTAAATATACAGAGGATATTGCTCAATATTGTGATTTCCTTTAATTACATAGCAGGAGTCTAAATCTTGTGTGCTCCTAAAATTAGCTATCTAGGAACCCCAAATGGATCCCATGCTTTAGTGAGTTCGTGTAAAGAAAGGAAACCACACTTTCTAGTTAGCAAAAAAAAACTAAAGCTAATGTACCGGAATATCTGTCTTATAATAAACCTTCATTAAGAAATGTTTTCTGAAATAAACACGTACATCACTCAAATCTTCTACATAAGAAATACATCCAATGATTATGTTGTGGTTGGCTGGAGGCAGCAATGCAACACTACTCTTTGGAACTTTTATTATGTGGTGCTGCTGGAGGCGACCAGAGCTGCAGACCACCCCAACTAGATGGTTTCATTCCCTACAACACAATCGAGTCAAGAGGAGTACTCATCAATACATGCGTACAAAAAAGGTTTTTATTCTTAAAAAACAATAGTGATAAAGTCGATTGTATCATTCTTTCTTCTGTTATGAGCTTAAAAGATGGAGAATAGGACACAAATCGCCACACCGCCATTTCCTTCACTCAACAACCTTGCCGTCATTGACGCCCGCGGGCGCCTAATCTGCTTCAAACTGCCGTTGCTACACCTCCGCTGCCACATGAACCATCGTTAGATTGATTTAGTAATTAGCCTAAAAGAATGTATGTTAGCCCTGGACAAAACCTGAAACATGAGAATACTAAAGATTGGTAAAGAAAATAATCAGGGCCTTGGAGATATATACTGTATTAATTAGACCCAACCATATTTTTAACTATACCCTGGTGTTTTTTGTACTAATTGCCTCAAACACACTGGTTACTTCATAGATGGGCTTCAGAATCCCTCCCTACAATGATGTTACCTAGAAAGAATATGCAGCTAGGGATTGATTTCTAGCCACTACTGCTTGCAAGGCAGCAACATAGTAAGGAGTATTGCCTTGGTTGGAGGCCATGCCGACCTTCCCAGCCTCAACACATCGGGACTCAGTCCAACATGTGGTCCTCCTCTGATTTGACACTTTAGGATCAAAACAAAATCAAATTGACCTCAACCAGCAGGCACTTGATCCCAAGCAGTAGAAAATCCTAACACCACCAGAACAACAATTCTCCTGATTTGGCACGAACCAGAGCAGAGGGAGGAGTAGAGCAACTCACCTGAAGCCGGAGGAGGAGGAAGCTCGTGGCTGCTTCATCCCGAGCTGCAGCAAGGTTGTCCACTGGACTTTCCTTCCCGCACGTCTACATGAGAAGTGAAGAGCAGAGGTTAGAGAAGGGAGAGAGAGAGAGGATGAAGTCAGGGGAGGGGATGCACTCACCGGATGAGACGAGGATGACGATGACATGGCCACGGGCACCAGATTCGACACCCGAATCCCTAGCCATGGGGATGGGTCACGGGTGGGCTGTGGTGGCCACGAGCGATGGATCTAGTTGGCTAGGAGGGCTCCACGGAGCGAAGGGACCTCGGGCAGTGCTTCACGCTGGCGGGATTCACCGGACATCACCTGATGCAGCCGCCGCGTGTAGCGCGGCGAGGAGCCGCGTGAAGAGACCGGGATGGGACGCAAGAGGGACGTATGGGTGAGGATTTGGCGGATCTGGCAACCTCCGGAGCTGTGAGGTGGGAGGTGGGGAGGGTCGGTGCAAGGGAGACGAGGCGGGTCGGAGGAGGAAGATGAGGCAATCCCAAATAGGTCAACCTTTTTAACTGCCTGCTGAATCCATGAGCACGCAAGAGACAACCTGGGGAACTGAAACATTAGTAGCCAGAGAAAAAGAAAGCAAAAGCGATTCCCGTAGTAGCGGCGAGCGAAATGGGAGCAGGCTAAACCGTGAAATGGTGGCGGCGATTTGGGAGAGACGAGGGAGTCGTGCTCTCTGTTTATCGCGCGCCTCCCTCTCCTTTCCCCTATTTATTATATATGTATAATGAATCGAGTAATAAGAATGCTAGTGAACCTCCATCCTCCTCAGCCGCTTGGCGTTCCTGGCCGTTGGATCTGCGTGCTTGATGGAATCTGAGCCGTCGGATCGAGCCCTAGAGTGACCTCGTCCGCCGGATAAAAAAAGTTACTGCTGCAATGAATAGTTTCACCTCGACCGTGCCACCGCGCGTAATTATACTGCCCCGCCAGGGGCATTTTCGTCATTCCACGCACTGGGGTATAAAAGGTGGCCACGTTCCTGGTGAAACCCTAGCCGCCTCGCTCCCGCACTCGCGTGTCCTCCTCCCCACCAGCGCCTCCCTCTCCTCCTTCCCCGCCGCCGCCCACCAGCCATCCTCCCCGCCCGCTGCCGCCGCTTCACTCTCCTCCCTCCTTACCCTGCGCCGCCACTCTCCTCCGTCCTTCCCCTCGCGCCACGACCGCTCCATCTCCCTGAGCTCCCCCTTCCCCACCCCATCACCTTTGCCTGTGGATCCCGGCAAGGAGGAGCAGCCAAGTTCTGCCCTAGCCGCCACAACTTTCCTGCACGCGCGCGCGATGCGTCTCATCGCCGCCGCCGCCGTCCTCCGCCCCCGTGCTCTGCCTCCTCCCCTTCCGTCGCCCACCCACCACGCCGCCTTCTCCTCCACCGTTCCTCTCCATCCGCCGAGCTCGTCTTCGCCATGCTCGGGAGGAGAGCGACAGGCAGGCCTGGTGCATCCCCAACGACGGGAGAAAGCACAGGAATTGCTGCCTCTGGCGAGGCGCTCCTGCGCGACCAGGTCATCGACGAGAAGATTCACAGCCTCTCTGCCCCCAGCGCCGCCGTGAATGGCAGCGGCGACCTCTTCTCGACCGGCACAGACCGAAGGGTCCTCTCCGGCCTCTTGCACACCGTCATTGACGCTGCAGGGCTCATCCTCAAGAAGCTCCTTTACCAGGTAACCCCTCTCCCTCTACCTCTACATATCTGTAAAAACAGGGTAAACAAACTGATTTGCTTCCTTCGGTTCAGAACAGTTTTGCCTAGGGTGGTGGAAGAGGATCCTCTAGCTGTTGTTTTCCTGGTGGAGGCGGGGGGTTCACTTAGAACGCTTGTGGGCAGCACGCCGCCGCCCAGTCTGTGGTTTGATTGGATGCTGTTGTAGGCGAGTTTGGGTTTGCTCCAAAGCAACCAACTGTGTGTATTTACATGACACCACCAGAAGGCGAAGGGGGGTAGCGCTTCCTACCTATAGCCTCGGTGCGTCCAGCCAGGTCTGGCTCTTCGAGGCGCTGAACAAGTTGTGCTGTAGGAACTGCCCGTCGTACTCATCTTCGAGAATAACCACTGTGAGTTGTCCTGAAGCTTCAGATTCGTCAATGTGTTCTTTGGTGCCATTTCCAGTTATTATTGGTGCCTATGATTTGTATTATTAATAATTCAATTTGTTCAAATGTGATGGGGCAGTGCCAACTTGGGCCTGCTGAACGACGACAGTGCCGCAGTAGGGGAGGGAGACGAGGAAGCCCCTGTGCTGGCTGGAGCAAAGGTTTCCCAACAAGCTGGTTGCTCATCACCATATGTACGTTACTCTGTGCTTCCTTTGATTAATTGCTTAATTTGTGGCCGATTGCTTTCTTCTTGCATTGAACATCGATAAATGGCACTATGGCAGCAAGGAGCAGCAGCAGTAGGTGGTCTCAATTCCAGCAGTGTGTAGTGCGGCTGCTCCTTGCTGCCATAGTGCCATTTATCTCTCTCAAAGACGTCCATACACACATGATTCTGATCCCCTTTTTCTGCTGCTCCATACAGGAAACCAACAGGCGTCGATGTAGTGAGAGCTGTGCAAGTCGCTGAACATGGTGGTGCTATTGTGAGGATCTCATGTCTCTCTCACTCTTATGTGTTTATCTCTGTTGGTCCGGTTCCCCTTTTTGCTAATCGGTAATCACTCATGCCTGCTAGATCCACTAAGGTTTTTCTTGGTTTTTTAGTTGTGGATTACTGTTAAGAATGATTGCCCTTATTAATAAATGATTGCCCTTATTAATAAGGATTTAAATGTGTTGTTCCAGATCCACATGGGTTGGTTTTGAGTTATTTGTTTGGGTTAGAAAATTGTCAAAGCATGCATATATTAACATTTAGAGAAAACTTTGCATGTGTTTATTCTGGGTTGTAGTTCAGAGAGCGCTTCCATGTCGTCATGAGTGCTGGGTGCTGCTCTGACATGCTTGGGTTGTAGTTCAGAGAGCAATTCTGCCATATTACATTACCATGGATAACATGTATTAATCTGTTAAGCTTTTCTTGCTGCATAGGACTGCTTGTAGACTCGGTATGATTTAGTTGATTGTTGGTTCTTGTGCCTAGGACCAGATCGGTCCTTTGCTGTTGTCTATGGCTTTAGTAGCTTAATATCACCTATTCCTTTTATGGTGCATGCCCTATGTGGAAGACTTGTGTAAACGTATACCTTGCAAGGCACTGTTTACTCATGGTTCGGTTTAGGTGACTCGGAGTGCCGGATTGACTGATGACAGGATTTTGGTTGCGCAGATGAGCTGGAGACGTCGGATGTGTCCACGGTGTTGAATGTGCCTCAGGATCTGAACGAACTGCAGGCTAGGCATACCACTCTCTTCTCCAGCGCCGTTCTTTGTGTGTGTGCCTCTGATTCTTAGGTACGTCCGTAGCCCCACTATGCCTTCCACTGGCTATTTCAATTTCAATTTTTTTTGATCTTGCAAGTTGACACCATCTTACTGGCCCTTGATTCTGAGAGGGCCAAGGAATTTCCTTGTTACATTGTTATCATGAGAATCGTCTTTAGCAAAACAATTGATGCTTACACTTCTTTGTGAAAAATTTGTTTCAGATCTCGGAAGAACCAAAAGATCCTCTGCACTGCACACTTTGGCCAATGCCTAAAGATGGCAAAAACAGGAAACCTTCAGAAATTATTTTGCTGCAGCAGGTAGGCAATGAGCATTCTACTTTATCTATTTTATACACTTTGATTTGATTAGGTAACTCAGGGCTTCAAAGTGTCGAGAATAAACAAACCTGACATCATTCATAGTAATTTGGATACTTCAATTCCAACAAATTGTTGCATGATGCATTATTCTAGGTGAACAAACATACAATTGTTACGGTGAATCTACTAATCAGGCTTTTTGTTTGTTGCAGCTAACACTTCCGATGGAAAATTATACTAATAGACTGGAACAAGAGTGCATGTTCGTCTTGGATAGAATTAATCTCACTTCCTTGCATCCTCCGAGTTCAAAAACAAAACATGGATGTCTCGATAGTGGTGGTAGAAACAATCTTAATTTATGTCCTATCTCAAGAGTCATGCATACTCGAGAAGTTTTTCTTAGCAATAACCAAGGAACATTATCATATATTATTGATCTTTTAGTTCCAATACTGTTTTGCATAGTAGTATGGCTTACACTGCATTTCTATATATTGTTTGTATCCACATATATATTACTGATCTTTTGGTTCCAATACTGTTCGGTTGTGTATTAGTATGGTGTAGATTGCAATTTAGATTCCTACACTCATTGCTTTGCTTAGTTAAATTTGTAGGACAACACAAGTATATAAATGTGCTTATATTTTGTGTACTTTATTTAGACAAATTTTATAGAGGAAGAAATAATCTTTTTCTGATAGATTGTTTTATGTGCAGAACAATCACCACATGTTGTAGCAAGGCCCACATAAAGATGATGTAGTCATGCATAGGTAAATGATTCTGCCAAAATGATACTCTAGATATGGTCCCACTTATTTTGGTTCACAAAATGTAGTAGGTAAGGAATTCATTTATTTTAGTTCCTGAATAGGTTACAATTTGTAGTGTCAGTGCAAGGCAAGAAATTATGTAGTTGTCGCCCAGCCGCAGGCGAGAAGAAGGGTGCATCATCTGGGGTCATGTATCTGGGTACAGTTCTTATTCTATGAAAAAAGTATAACTTTAAGCTTAGTTGTAGTTTTACCATAGTATCTTAGGAGATGATGTGCCTTCAGTGTCCAATTAGTACATGTCTCTCCTTTTCTTTTCTTGATACAGTGTTAGATCCATGATAGTACTATTTTTAGGTGGATTTGTTTTGTATTAAACACTAAGAATAGTTAGTAATAGTTGTGCTTTTGCTCGTGTCATCTATAACGATGCCTATCTGTGTGTATGATGTCCTTCTTCTGGGGTGCATGGATAACGAGGCTTCCTACTGCCAGCGTGTTTATATGTATATTATGATCATGCTATCTCTGTTTGTGTTAAAGGAGCCCTTAATGATACTTAGCTCTAAATTTTATATAATACTTGCTCTTCAATAACTGTATATACTATGAATGGTCTGGTCTTGTTTTGTTCATAGCTTGCTTCACGATAGAGTTGAATTATTTCTGAAAAAAGGTCATTCCATGTAACACCTTGGGTTTCCCATTCTGCATTATTTATCTCTTGTTTCTAATGAGTATTCTGTCTTCTAATCTTTTCTCCGGAGGCTCTCTAATATTTGATGATTGCTATTTCTACAGATGGAGTTCAATCTTGTCTCCCTGCTTTGTCAGGGAAATACCATTTGGCGTATCCGTGTGTATGTCTCACGACTATGGCAGCACCATGGTGGGACTGATAATGAACCCATTACGGATACATACCGCTAGGGTACAATCATCCTATCGTCTATGTGATTGTTGCCTAGACAGTTCTTTAATTCCTGTTCTCACAAATGCTTACACAATAGTTCTTCGACTGCCAGGGTAACCACATATACACTGAGGTGCTAGAAATAATATCAACAGCTTCCTGGAATGTATTGAAGAAGGTGATGTCATCATGACTCCAACAACTCCACTTACGCATCCAGCAATCTTGCAGGGAATAGTTCTAAACTATCGGGCTTCAGTTGGCATGTTACCTGAGGTAAATTCAGTTTCCTCTTTTCCTATGCTCTATAGACTTGGTCGCCATGCCTCCGTGATCACATTACTTCCCATTTTCAAGGTCATACTTCCCATTACAGGCCGACAAGACGGCAAATTCGGTTAGTGAGAAGATCGTCCAAAAGAACATCGTCGAGAAAGATGAGCTGATGCAAAGAGGTGATTACTGTTATTCTGCCAGTCGGCATCGTTCCACTGAAAATGTACCCATGTTTGTTGCCTGATATGATTTTCCCCCTTGTGTCCATGGTTTTCAGGTTTGAACCATTTGTTTATGTTATTGCCCCAGTGAGTGCGGGCAAGAAAGGCAGGAAGAAGTAATCCCTTATGTTAGGTATTTATCTTATCTGTTTACCTTGCTTTGATGTGCATGTTACTATTTCCTTGCTTTCTTGTGTACTGATTGTTCTACTTCATTTGTCCTTTGTTATCATTTTACCTTGTATCAAATCATGGAGTGCTTTGGGCCCTCGCATGATGTGCACCATCCTTTGGAGTTCTTAGGGCCCTTGCATGTACTTGCCAGTAGATTTGACTTTATTGCCTTGACATGATACAATGGTACTATAGATTTGACTCAGGCAATCAATTTGTGGCATTCGGAAATAGTGTGCAGTATAATTGTATCAAATCTATTGGCATTTGTCATTATGCTTATTGATATATCTCCTCCCTCCCTGGACTATTATTGTAGCTTCTCGTGGCCAGGGGCGCAATGTACGTGGAGGTGTTCAATAGAGGGGAAATTCTGCCGCCCTACAGCATCAGGAAGAGGAACAGCAGGACCAGGCTGCGCTTCACCTATAACGATGACATCTGCTTGAACTCAGTTAACCTGAACTCCATAATTGAGGCTATGTTTATTCTGGTATATAATCTGTCTTGCTCATAATTTTCAGTTGCTAGAAGTTAGCTTCTCTATACAGTCTGATATCGCTAATCTCAAATGAATCTTTATTTATTATTTGTTTTAGTTAGTGCACCAATTTTCTTTTGTCGTGCAGTGCCTTTGAAGATGTATAGCGGTGGTGCAGACGAACTGATCTTCCTGTTCGTACTCCTACATTGCATATCTGAACTTGGCCAAGAATGGACCCCAATGCTTCTCTTGCCTCAGAGGCATGGTGACCTACTCTGCCTCCCCGTAATTTCTATCTTCCACTCCTTTATGCCCTTCTGATTATTGATTTGATGTGCCCTGCTATCATGCTTCTTGGGTCAAGTTACTTAGTTTTTGGAGCTCTTGCTTTGTTTACCTCTTTGTTATGTTCTATGTCTTCCAGATATATTGGTTAAAACCCTTCTGATTGTTGCTCTTGATTTGAAATTCAGTTCATATGAAGCAAATAAAAGGCATGCAGTTCTTTACGATTTGAGCCGCCACCCCTCCGGCCTGCCCGCCGGCGGCACACTGCTCTTCCAGCCGCCCCTGAGCCCACGCGGCTTGCCGGATCATGCGCTACCCCAGAGTGCCACCCACGCCAACCTGAGATCCGCCTCTGCAGGTATGAACTCCCCTCCAATGTCCTCTTCTCCTCTATCCTTTACTTCTCTATTTTATTCAACTTGTTAGACAAAGGGTTCAGATTCTTGCCATGATTGATTGTTAGTCTTTGTACATGAATGGGTTAAGATGTGATGTGAGATGAGAGCTAGCAACAGATGTGCTTGTTCTACATATAGGTGCACTTCTTTAGTTGATGCTTGTTACAATATTGAAAACATGTTACTCTTTACTGCACTAGGACATGATGGCCAGATCGCCGGGAGCCCCTACCCCGACCCCAAGGTTGCTGGCAGCGTCAACCCCGACGATGAGGTCACCGTCACCCCCAACCTTGACGCCCAGGTCAGCAGAAGGTACATTTGATTGCTGGTACATTTGTTGTCCGAAGGCCCAAAGTTTTCAAATCTAACTGAAACCAAAGCCTTGTGATTTATCCAACTGAAGATCCAAAGCCTGTAGTTAAAATGATAGTTAGGTGGTACAAGGACTAGCATCATGTGTACCTCATTCATGTGGATACTAAAATGTGCTCTCATCTGCTATTTTGCTAGGACTTCTTTGTTCTCTTTCTTAATGCAGTCGTTGATAAGATAATTTTTATAATGTTGTAAGACCGTAGAGAACATATGTTTCATAGTCAGTAGAATTGAGAACATTGTACATTATACACCCTGTGACGTTAACAAATATGTTCTCAGTTCTCCTTAATTTGGTCTGCCTAAGCCATAGAAAATGTGTCCTCTGCCTAATCAGGTGTTTAGTAATTCATTTTTAGAGTGTGGATTTGATTCGTCATGTTAGTAAAACCAGTAGCACCGTGGATCATTTTGGTACTGCTAAAATTTGGTCTTCCATAAGAGAATGGTTGGTGAACAACATTTTATTTTGATGGATCTATGGAATTGATTTTAACAACATTGTGGACCTGAACTGTTGTATGACAGGGTTAGTATTGGTTGCCTATTCTCACCAGCAAAAAAATTGTACAATGTACTAATAAAGGGAAAACATCCGATCAACAATCAAGAGTGTCTCGTAACAAAGTATTGGATTTGCATCTGTCACCTACTATGTAGAGTATCTATTTGAAACATTACAAACCCCAACATTGGTCTTTCCATTAACTGTTTCACTAACACCCAGACTTGGTACTGGTCTTTACATGAAACAAAGAAGTGTTGATCGTATTGTATATTGCAGAAGGTAGATTAAGTGAGGTGACCTACTTTGTCACTACTTATTTGCTATTGACTTTCTTAACCATCATCCTATGCCTTCATGTTTGTTAGGGTTCATATTTTGTTGCATTAACTAAAGCACCATGTTTTATTATTTTACTCCTCTATTCATTTTTATAAGGTGTGGATGGAAGAGTGACAATAACTACAGGTTGGTCAAAGGTTGAAAGAAATTCTCCTTTAAATTAGGTTGGTCAAAGACATGTATGTTTCCTTGGTCTACAGAATGTCAATTTACTAATCTTGCTAAATGTTTCCAGGAATATGTTGCTTGATGTCAGTTTACTAATCTTGCTTTCTTAATAGTTCCTTTTTGGTCACTGTAGATGTCTATTATTGTAAAAATGTTGAGATATCTTCTCTAGGAATAATGTTTTTTTCTTCACTTTCAGGCCAATGCTACTCAACTTTTCTTTGAGTGACGAGGAATTTCAACCGTCCTTGGCGAAGGACTGCTATCTGATTGTCACTAGCCTCATGTGTAAATGCTTCGCTTTCAATATTTTGTACTATCTTGCTGCCCTATGTGCTACTTAAGCCTGATCTATTAAACATTACTTGGCCTATTCCTTTGTGCCGAGCTTGATGTGCCTCAATTGTACTCTGTGATATGTACTTTGATTGGAAAATTCACAAGGTTAAAGATTTGCATTGCTTTTGGTGTTGAACCATGCATTGATTACATACTTCAGGGCGTGCTTCTTACTGATTTAGCATTACCTGCTTGACAAAAGGTTAGGACCAGAACCCTCGCGCCAAGGCGCGTTGCCGATCTAGTAATCATGATAGGGTTATGAGCTGCAAATCTGCAACGCATATGCTACAACCCATATATGTGTATCTATTCTGAATTTTACAACATATACTCAAAACGTTGTAGAGTTTTTTTTGCTTTATGGGGGGTTTCCTATGTTGTTTGGCATAATTGTCATAAACACTAACTGAAACTAATAGTTATAAAAGAAAATATATATACCACATCTGAATCATAGACAGGACAAGGGCCGGCGGAGGTGGATACCAAAACCATCGCACTATATAATAAAAAATAATAATAAGTAAGAAAATTGCACAAGTATTTATCTAAATCAAACAAGTAAGATCTTTTTTATTTTACAAAGAAGATAAGATCAAGAGGCTCACCACGGCGGTGCAGGCGATGAGATTGGTGCGGGCGATCAACGGCGGTGATCACAGGGACAGGATAGGATGGACCGCCAAACCTAGACAAATCTCGAGGAAAATGGAGTTTGGACAAGGTGCTTCGAGAGGAGAAAGCTTAAGTGTCGCTCGGGCATTTCATCGAATACCTCATGTGCATAGGAGGCGAGCTAGAGCACCACAGAACTCTCTAACGGACGACCAGAAAAACAGAGCAGTGGAGTGCTCTGCTCGCGGGTGAGGGGGTATATATAGGCATCTCGTTGGTCCCGGTTCGTGGATGGAACCGGGACTAAAGGACACACTTTGGTCCCGGTTCAAGCTACCAACTGGGAACAATGGTGGTGGGCCAGGAGCGAGGCATATTGGTCCCGGTTCGTGCCTAGAAACGGGACCAAAGGGGACAGAAGAACCAGGACCAATGCCCCACGAGGCCCGGCCGACCCCCCTGGCCTCACGAACCAGGACCTGTGGGGGCATAGGTCCCGGTTCGTGACTGAACCGGGACTAATGGGCTGGCCCGGCATGAACCAAAAGCCTTGTTTTCTACTAGTGAAGAGATCATGCTTTTCACATGTGGAACAGTTACTCGAATTATCCTACCATCTGATATGTTATCCTAAGTGTTTCACCAGAAAGCAACCAAAACTTCTCAAAGGACAGGAATAATTGAAAATGCTCAGAAGACATTCTTATTTTGTTTGGACATAATTGCATTGATTAACTCCTCTTATAATTATAATGCTAAAAGGATAGGAATAATTGAAAATTCATAACTTTTTAAATAATTGTTCAAAAATCATATTTCAAATGCCATAATGCCCTACTCATACAAAGATTCCCATCAGTTTGTCCCAACTGGGAATTTCCAGCTAAGTCCGGAAACTCACTAGAGAGAAAGTCTTCACTCTTCCTTCTTTTTTTCGCGTGTGTCCCTTCATTATTGCACCGTAACCATGGATAATCTTCATCATTTAACAGGATGCTTTGGTCAATCATCACTGTGAAGGGAGGAATTTCATGAAACTTTTCATAATCATCAGACATGTCTATCTTGTCCTCCACTCCCATGATGTTTCTTTCCCCTGAAAGATCTATGTGGCGCTTTGGCTCATCATATGATGTATTTGCTTCCTTATCTTTTCTTTTTCTCGATTTGGCAGACATGTGATGCCTACTACACAACCTTCCTCTTGTAGACGTTGTTGGGCCTCCAAGTGCATAGGTTTGTAGGACAGTAGCAAATTTCCCTCAAGTGGATGACCTAAGGTTTATCAATCTGTGGGAGGCGTGGGATGAAGATGGTCTCTCTCAAGCAACCCTGCAACCAAATAACAAAGAGTCTCTTGTGTCCCCAACACACCCAATACAATGGTAAATTGTATAGGTGCACTAGTTCGGTGAAGAGATGGTGATACAACCACTACTAGGGAAAACCCTAGCAGTAGCACGGGTATTTTGCCTATCAGTAGCGCGGGATGCCACGCTACTGATAAGGCGCTACAGCTAACATGTAGTAGTAGCGCGTGTCATCCCATGCTACTGCTATACATGGCTAGCAGTAGCGAGCTTTAGTGCAGAGCGCTGCTGCTAATATCTACAGCGCGTTTTAGCAGGAAGCGCTACTGGTAAGGGAGCACTACTGCTAACTTTATTCCCCTCGCTACTGCTAGTTTTTTATTAGTTTCTGTTTTTTTTCTGCATATTTGTTTTGTATTTGAATAGGCTTTATACAATAATCTTTAGCATATCATACACATACAAATGTAATCATAGCATATACATACAAATAGTCTCATCAAATCATGTCATCATCATAATCATCATCCAACACAAAGTGGTATGTCGTCATCATCTCGAAAATAGTGATACAAGTCTCGATTACTTGCAACTACATCGTCATCCATCTAAACGATGATATATGTGAGAAGAGCTATCACTATGAGTGAGAGCGGAACTATGCAGTACATGAGTTCGTATCCCTCTATCGCATTAGCGTGAACCTAAACTAACTAATGGTTGTCGCTCGGAAACCGGAAACCGGTACACCTGGGCCTGACACTCCGGCCACTCGTCGTATATATACTCCTGGCGTAGCACTTCTTCACCATCGATGATCTATGCACCTGCATCGTCACATGAGTCGATGATATGCAACATATATAGTTGAGCAACAGAAAGAGACAGACTTGGCAAAAATAGAAGGAACATATCATAAGCATAAATAACAAAGTTCATCATACCCAAAATGCCCTAACTAGAGTGATCTTCGCTAGTCGAGGAGGACGATTTAACTACATCACAAATAAAGTTTCATCATGCACAACTCAAAGTTTTGTCATGCAAAAAGTATGGACTAAACGGACACATTGTCATATATCGACAATCACTCCAACATGTTGTGCCATCCATCCAAGTCAGGGAGATAGTCCCCGAGCTTAGTGAAAGGCCTCAGGTCGAGACGCTGAGCAGCTACGCGTGTTCGGACGTCTTCCCGTGACATTTGTCCTTCTTCGTAGAACATCCCTATTTTTTCGACGACCTCCTTCATGATGACTTGGGCAAGTTCGCGCTGGATGTGATAGAACTCAGCTCGAAGTCGATGATCCTCGATATCTCCTAAGTTCTTTGCCCATTGTAGAATATGGGCATCACCGGATCTAGATGACATGCGAAGGTTTTGGTGATCCCGTCTGTACTCCAGCATGTGGTGTAGGACATAGAATCTATCATTAAGAGAATCACTCGGTTGCTAGATGCAGCAGAAGTCGGTCTTATGGTTGAAGGCGGGCCTACCGTCCCTTTTCTTCTTGTCCCTAACCTCTCCACCCCATGTGCCGTAGTAAAACATAGCATTGTCGAGAACAGACTTGATGTGGGTGTAATCCTTTTTGTTAATGTTCTTTGATGAGTCTAAGTAAAGAGAGTGGGAGTATCGGGGGTACAAGATGATGAGAACGGCGCACCCGCCGCTGCGCAAAATAAGTACACCTCAAATTAATTAGCCTCCGCTGTGCAAGAATGATTGAAATCGAAGGAAGTATATCCGCGCGGATGACTTACAAGGGATGATAAGGAACGAGAATCGCCTCCTTGTCCTTATTGGCGAGCATGAAATTGGCGATGTATTCCCTCACGTATTGATGGTGCTCTGCGCAGACTCCCAAGAAGTCCTCGTGCATGAAGTACGGGTCAGCGACACGGATATAAGGTATGTGCTCAACCCCGATGAGGTAGTTCATGTGCAAGGCATAAAGGCGGGCAAACGTAAAATCCAGCTCCTTCAAGTGAAACATGTCAAAGATGTAATCGAATCGAAGGAAGAACTTCTCCGTGGGGAATGTGTCGACGTACGACAATTGCCGCGACACGTTAACCCCGTAGAGTGGGTATCCTGGATTTTTGGAGGCGATGAGTCCTTTCTCTATCTCTAGCACATCGTCATGAAGTCTCCTTAGATTGTTGAATCTGGCCCATAACACTGCTTTAGGTAGGATTGGTTCACTGGAGATATGCCATTTTGCCGCACCGGGGATATCTATACGGTCTTGAACCCGAGGCTGCTGAGGTGGCTGGATCATAGAAGCAGCTTTGTTGCATTTCCTTGGTCTCTTCCTAGGCTTCTTTGCTACCGGAAGGTCGTCCATAATACGTTCAGACTCCGGAGGCGGCCATTCAGGCACCGACTCATGACGCTCAAACCCTAAGTAGGCGCCAGTATTGAAATACTATTGAGTGTCATCGTCATCCTCATCGTCATCTATGGCGATGTCACCAGCGACTAATGGAGCCTCTTCCTCACCCCATCCGCTATCACCCAGCACAACAGCCGACGCTAATTGGGTAGGTGGGGTGTTGATGTTCATACCTAACTGCGTGCTCATGGGTGTGCTCCCGGCCGCCTCCAGACGAAGCAAACTCTTTGGCCATAACAGGACCCACGTCTTGCAATCGCCAAGCCGTCGCGGGGTCTCATCGTCATCTCCCCCTAGTAATGGAGGAACCAAATTCTCGTGGCCCGGTTTGACACTAGCCACGGAAACCTTGAAGACGTCCGGGGGATCGGCCGGCCATGGAACAATTGTTCCTCCGGCTTCATTATCGTCACCTTCCCCACGTCCACTTTCTGGTCATCGATGGTGTACAATATGGTGCACGGGGTTACGTCGGCCTGCAAAGACATGTCTGCGACGTGAGACATCTGAAAGGAAATGGAAACAAGAGATTATACATTTATTGAAGAGGGCCGGTGTGACAAATACCGTGAGGGCGTCGAGCTCAGCCAAAGACAAAGCACCACCGAGCACGTCCGGTGCCGGAGCCGGTGTCAGAGCAGGTGCAGGAGCCGGTGCGGGAGCAGGTGCAGGAGCAGATGCAGGTGCTAGTGCAGGTGCACGTGCTGGTGTAACGCTAGTCGAGCAGCTCCCGAAGAAGTCAGCAAGGGGAAAGTTCGCTGCATTTTTTTTGGATTTTTCCTGCTCCAATTGAAAACGGGCGGAACCAAGACAATAGACATATTTGCAACCACCTGTTTTGCGGCAGCTACCAGTGTTGCGATTGTCTTAGATGATTTCTTCTCAACCGCAATCTCAACCTTCTTGTCGATGATTTCTTCAGTTAACCTTTGTCTTTCCTTTCTCTCCTCCGTGGTCTCACGGTAGTACTTCTTCCACATGGCGCCGTCTCCGACACCGTGCACGCGTCCATACGACGATCGAGTCTCCACCAAAAGTCCTTTCAATATGGTCAACGCCCGGTTGAATGGAGTGTCCCACTTGGGCCTTGCCAATGCCTCAGACGGCGAGTTGCTTTCGACCACAATCCTGTGCTGCTCTCTCTACAAAAGGCACAAGGATTGTTTACAAATATGACTAACATGCAGTCGAATTGATCAGAAACTAAAATTACCAGCAGTCTCATGAACTCCATCGTGATCGGGTCCGTCTTGAAAACCTTCTTGACTGAGTCCCAATGGTGCCATGCCCTGAGTACGTCACGCTCCTACGGGATAGTGAAGTCCGCCAAGGGGTTTGGGATGCCCAGACTCTCGCGTTTCGCATCCTCCTTGGCCCATGTGGACCTCTTCCCGCCGTAACCACGGCTTCCGAGGTGGTGGCACCCCATGTTCCTCTGTTGAAGCCCCTTCATGTACTTCAACTTTTTTTGGCAGCTTCGGCCTCCCAAGCCGCCTTGAATATTTCAAAATGCTCTTCCGTGATTGTCGGATTATCCTTTACAATCTCATAGTAGAGTTCCTTTTTGTTGAAGATCCAAAGTTTCACCCGTGCTTTCTAGGCGGCCAACGCGTCGCTAAACTTGGTCATCGCATGTTTGTTTATCTTCTTCATTGCCCGGTCCTTATCTGGATCTTTATAATCCTTTTCATTTCAGCCCAGGAACAAGAATATCTGGTGCAGCCTCTTTAGGAGGGATGGCTTCATATTATCTATCTTCTGTAGTTTCTCATTGTTGATGGTGGCGGTTGTCCGTATGATGCAACCTATTTGATTGTCCTAGCACGCGCACGCTTCCGCGGGCGCGTTTGGCTCGAGAATGCGGTCGTCCACCTCCGTGATCACCAGTCTAGTACTCCTGAGCTTGTTACGAAGCCATTGCCTCTTTTATTTTGGTTCTATACCGGCACCGCTACTCTCGGTGTTGGTCTCAGTCTCAGCATCGGTCTCGATGCCGGTCTCAGTCTCAGCGTCGGTCTCAGTCTCAGCACCGGTCTCGATGTCGGTCTCAGTCTCCGATGTGACAGGCGGACCTAGCAACATCAATCGTTGATCGTCGGCTTCCCTCAAAAATTTATCTGCCGCCAGGTAGACGTTGTCGCAGTCACCAGAACCATATCCTTCATCGTTGCTAGCATGTTTCCTACTATTAGATCTAGTCAATTAATTCTAGACCTAATAAAATGAATAATGACATAAAAAAAGCCTATACTTTGCAGGAACGTTGACTCCTTCCCGGTGTGGCAAATCCCGGGCACTCGATATGTCCTAGTTTGTAGCACAAGTCATGCCGAAAGTCACGGAAAATTTCGGCATGATCTTTGCTAAAAAGTGGACAAATCGAGAACCTAAAATTTGCCAGAATGGAAATGAATCAACATTCTGGCAAAACATAGGCCACTCGGCTTCATTCCCTAGAAACGACAAAAGTCCACTTGGGCACAATCGAACCACTTCTATGTTGCATATAAGAGGACCACTTAAGAATATGTACATGAGAAACTACAACAGTAGATAAACATGTGCAAACACAATGCATGACTTTTCATATATCCTGACCACTTAAAATTTGCATCTCCTAGCGTTTGACACTTTAAGAAAATCTACACAAATCTCATGCTCTCTCAAACTCAATTCAAAAACCAAATATAGATTATATTTAGTCAACTACTGAACTAAACTTTACTCTAGACTAAACCCTACTGCCCTAATTAACATCTATTTAAACAAGCCCAATTCAAAAAGTAAACCCCACTGAACTAATTAACATCTACTACTACTACTAAAAAATCATTATCTATGAACCCTAGTACTAATCAACATCTACTACTACTGCTAATTAACATGGTAGAGGAAGAAAAAATAGAAAGAGGGGGTGGGGAGAGGGGTGTGGGGCTTACAGAGAGCGGAGAGACGGTGACGGGGAGGTGCTCGGCGATGGAGGTAGGGGCGGCGAGGGTGGGCTCGGGATCGGGAGGCGGCGGTCCTGGGCGGGCTCGGGCG
>NC_041383.1:165947379-165960420 GCF_002162155.2 Triticum dicoccoides
CGGGCGGCGGCGTGAGGTTGAGGGCGGCGGTAGTGAGGTCGAGGGCGGCGACAGTGAGGTCGAGGGCGGCGATAGTGAGGTCGAGCGCGGCGGCGGGCGGCGGCGGTGAGGTTGTGGGCGGCCTTGGGCAGCGGTTGTGAGGGCAGGCTCGGGCGGCGACAGAGGAGTTGGGGGAACAGGGGGAGAGGGGGGAAAGGAGGACTTAGCAAAATTTTGAGCCCGCGGGTGGTTAAGGCAAACTAGCAGTAGTGCTGTTTCGGAAACGCACTATAGCTAAGTTAGCTATAGCGCGTTTTAGCAAAACACGCTACTGCTCTAGGAAGCAGTTATTTCTTTTTGTTTATCCTTACGTTTTCTTTTTTTCATTTCTCTATTTCCTACTTCTTTCATTTTCATTTACTTTTCTATTTCTTTTTAATTTTTCTTTTATTTCTTAGCAGTAGCGATGTACACAGGAAATGCGCTGCAACAACGACCATAGTGGTAGCGCGCTTTACGTAGAATAGCTACTACTATTCCTAGCCTGCTGCCAACATGGTGGGAATTATAGTTGTAGCACTTTTTTCTGCACACGCGCTACTGCTATAGTTGTAGCTATAGCGCGCTTTTCTCGAACGCGCTACTACAAAGTAGCAGTAGCGCACTCTTTTAACCAGTGCTATTGTTATACCTCTATGTATAGGCTTTTCCCTAGTAGTGAACTGCAATATGGATGGTATATATAGGTTTTTGTAATCTGAAAATATAAAAACAGCAAGGTAGCAAGCGATATAAGTGAGCATAAACGGTATTGCAATGCTTGGAAACAAGGCCTAGGGTTCATACTTTCACTAGTTCAAGTTCTCTCAACAATAATAACATAATTAGATCATATAACAATCCCTCAACATGCAACAAAGGGTCACTCCAAAGTCACTAATAGTGGAGAACAAATGAAGAGATTATTGTAGAGTACGAAACCACCTCAATGTTATTCTTTCCGATCAATCCATTGGGCTATTCCTATAAGTGTCACAAACAGCCCTAGAGTTCCTAGTAAAATAAGACACACATCAACCAAAACCCTAATGTCACCTAGATAATCCAATGTCACCTCAAGTATCTGTGGATATAATTATATGCATCACACAATCTCAGATTCATCTATTCAAACCAAGACAAAGAACTTCAAAGAATGCCCCAAAGTTTCTATCGGAGAGTCAAGACGAAAACGTGTGCCAACCCCTATGCATAGATTCCCAAGGTCACGGAACCCGCAAGTTGATCACCAAAACATACATCAAGTGAATCAATAGAATAGCCCATTGTCACCACGGGTATCCCATGCAAGACATACATCAAGTGTTCTCAAATCCTTAAAGACTCAATCCGATAAGATAGTTTCAAAGGGAAAACTCAATCCATTACAAGAGAGTAGAGGGGGAGAAGCATCATAAGATCCAACTATAATAGCAAAGCTCGCGGTACATCAAGATCATGCCAAATCAATAACACGAGAGAGAGAGAGAGAGAGAGAGAGAGAGAGAGATCAAACGCATAGCTACTTGTACATACCCTCAGCCCCGAGGGTGAACTACTCCCCCTCGTCATGGAGAGCACCGAGATAATGAAGATGGCCACCGGTGATGGATCCCCCCTCCGGCAGGGTGCCGGAACACGGTCTCGATTAGTTTTTGGTGGCTATGGAGGCTTGCGGCAGCGGAACTCCCGATCTAGGTTATGTTTTGGAGGTTTGTGGATTTATAGGAGAGGTTGGCGTCGAGAACAAGTCAGGAGGCCCCACAGGGAGTCCACAAGGCGGGGGCATGCCCTAGGAGGGTGGGCGCGCCCTCCACCCTCGTGGGGCCCACGGGACTCCCCTCCGGTAACTCTTCATTCCAGTATTTTTTATATTTTCCAAAAAATCTCCGTTGATTTTTAGCGCATTCCGAGAACTTTTATTTCTGCACAAAAACAACACCACGATAGTTCTGCTGAAAACATCGTCAGTCTGGGTTAGTTCTAACCAAATCATACCAAAATAATGTAAAAATATTATAAACATGGCATGAACACATCAAAAAATTATAGATACTTGGAGACGCACTACTAGGAAAAGGCCTACTAGTGGCGCACCCGTTTTGCCTACTAATGGCGCACTACTAGTGCGCCACTAGTACCACGCCACTAGTATTATATACTAATGGCGCACCACTGGTGTGCCGTTAGTATAGAGCAGCATGTGCCATTAGTATGCCTCCCAGGGGGGCCTATTTTCCCATGTGCTTTGGCATACTAATGGCGCACTATGGGGTGATGCACCATTAGTATCCTTTTGCATACTAATGGAGCATTAGTATCCTTTTGCATACTAATGGAGCATTGTGGGGTGATGCGCCATTATCATCTAAACTACCATCACATAGAAGAGAGCTGCAGTCATCATGATCAGCATCATCGCGATGAAACTGGTCTTCATCCGGTTCCTCCAACGCTCCCTCCTCTCTCCCGCTAGATAGCGGGCGTATCTAGATTCCTTCTCCGCCCTAGTGGTGTACCCTTTGTAACTGTTACCGCTGAAACGGTGAACCTGTCTCCGACACTCCTCCCAGTCATCATAGACTCTGGGAACCTTACCCTTATACACGACATACGATGACATCTCTATGCACAAGCCAAACAACAGACAATACATAAGCAATATATAAATATTCAACAAAAGGATTGGAAGATAAAAGTTAGATATTAATAGCATGATCATGGTCCTACTAATAAATATCATCGATTACATCTAAGTTGAACGACTTTCCAAACCAAAGAGACATACAAGTTCATTAAAGTTTAATTACAACTTGAGCTAATCGATGTTTCAGAACTACAAATAGCATCACTACTTTTGAATCAACTCATGGGACCGGAGCGTGGATGAAGCCGCCGTCTTTCATGATGGTCATGAAGTCGTGGGCGTTGTTGATGGCCCACAAGTATAGGGGATCTATCGTAGTCCTTTCGATAAGTAAGAGTGTCGAACCCAACGAGGAGCAGAAGGAAATGATAAGCGGTTTTCAGAAAGGTATTCTCTGCAAGTATTGAAATAAGTGGTAACAGATAGTTTTGTGATAAGATAAATTGTAACGAGCAACAATTAATAAAAGTAAATAAGGTGCAGCAAGGTGGCCCAATCCTTTTTGTAGCGAAGGACAAGCCTGAACAAACTCTTATGATAGGAAAAGCGCTCCCGAGGACACATGGGAATATCGTCAAGCTAGTTTTCATCACGCTCATATGATTCGCGTTCGGTACTTTGATAATTTGATATGTGGGTGGACCGGTGCTTGGGTACTGCCCTTACTTGGACAAGCATCCCACTTATGATTAACCTCTATTGCAAGCATCCGCAACTACATCAAAAGTATTAAGGTAAACCTAACCATAGCATGAAACATATGGATCCAAATCAGCCCCTTACGAAGCAACGCATAAACTAGGGTTTAAGCTTCTATCACTTTAGCAACCCATCATCTACTTATTACTTCCCAATGCCTTCCTTTAGGCCCAAATAATGGTGAAGTGTTATGTAGTCAATGTTCACATAACACCACTAGAGGTTAGACACCATACATCTCATCAAAATATCGAACGAATACCAAATTCACATGACTACTAATAGCAAGACTTCTCCCTTGTCCTCAGGAACAAACGTAATTACTCACAAAGCATATTCATGTTCATAATCAGGGGGGTAATAAAGTGCATAAAGTATCTGAATGTATGATCTTCCACCAAATAAACCAACTAGCATCAACTACAAAGAGTAATCAACACTACTAGCAACCTACTAGCACCAATCCCGGACTTGGAGACAAGAATTGGATACAAGAGATGAACTAGGGTTTCGAGATGAGATGGTGTTGGTGAAGATGTTGATGGAGATTGCCCTCTCCCAATGAGAGGAGCACTGGTGATGACGAAGGTGATGATTTCCCCCTCCCAGAGGGAAGTATCCCCGGCAGAACAGCTCTGCCAGAGCCCTAGATTGGTTCCGCCAAGGTTCCACCTCGTGGCGGCGGAGTCTCGTCCCGAAAGGTTCTCTCTGATTTTTTTCTCATCGAAAGACTTCATATAGGAGAAGATTGGTGTCGGAGAGCCACCAGGGGGCCCATGAGGTAGGGGAGCGCGCCCAGGGGGGCGCCCCCCACCCTCATGAGCTAGGTGTGGGCCCCCTGGCCTTCATCTTTGGTGATGATTTTTCTTTATTTATTTCAAGGTATTACATGGAGTTTCAGGACTTTTGGAGTTGCATAGAATAGGCCTCCAATATTTGCTCCTTTTCCAGCCCAGAATTCCAGCTGCCGGCATTCTCCCTCTTCATGTAAACCTTGTAAAATAAGAGAGAATAGCCATAAGTATCGTGACATAACGTGAAATAACAGCCCATAATGCAAGAAATATTATCATAAAATCATGATGCAAAATGGACGTATCAACCCCCCCAATCTTAGACCTCGTTTGTCCTCAAGGGAAAAGCCGATAACAATAAATATGTCCTCATGTTTAGAGGTAGAGGCGTCGATAAAAATAAAATACGGACATGAAGGCATCATGATTATTTCATAACAGCAACATAATTAGATTTTGTCATATGATTACTTATGTTCAAGTGATGATCTTTTCACAAAGCCAAAGCATGATCAGAAACCTTATTGGGCACTAACAATTATAATCTCAGTCATTGAAGCAATTGAAATTTATCATAACATCGGAAAGAGTCTATGTCAGAGCTTAAAAGCAAGTCCACATACTCAACTATCATTTAGTCCTTCATAATTGCTAGCACTCACGTGATACTTGTGGTTATGGAGTTTTAATCGGACACAGAGAAAGATAGGGGCTTATAGTTTTGCCCCACAACCTTTTACCTCAAGGGTAATGTCAACAATAATAATTCATGCTCCCCCACATCCAATTAGATATGTATATCATACTCTTTCCAACATGCTGAGCTTGCCAAAGGATAAAATGAAAAAGGAAAGGTGAGGATCACCGTGACTCTTGTAAGGTAGAGGATAATAATAAAAGATAGGCCCTTCGCAGAGGGAAGCAGAGGTTGTCATGCGCGTTTAGGGTTGATGCACAAAATCTTAATGCAAAAGAACATTACTTTATATTGCCCCTTGCATGTGAACCTTTATTATGCAGTCCGTCGCTTTTATTGCGTCCACAACAAGTTCGTACAAAGCTTATTTCTCTACATTAATAAGTCATGCATATTTAGAGAGCAATTTTTATTGCTTGCACCGATGACAACTTACTTGAAGGATCTTACTCAATCCATAGGTAGATATGGTGGACTCTCATGGCAAAACTGGTTTAAGGGTGTTTGGAAGCACAAGTAGTATTTCTACTTGGTGCTAAGAATTTGGCTAGCATGAGGGGGAAAGGCTAGCTCAACACGGTAGAGGATCCATGACAACATACTTTATCTCGAATGTGAGAAAACATAACTCATTATGTTGTCTTCCTTGTCCAACCTCAACTCTTTAGCATGTCATATTTTAATGAGTGCTCCCAATCATAAAAGATGTCAATGATAATATATCTATATGTGAAACCTCTCTTTCCTTATTACTTCCTATTAATTGCAGCGATGACCAAAGCTATATTTGCCAACTCCCAACAACTTTTAATCATCATACTCTTTCTATGTGAACTCATTACTTTCACTAAGATCAATATGAGCTCCTTGATTCTGTTTATTCTTTTCTTCTACTCACCCAAGATCATGGCAAAACAATCAAGCCCTTGACTCAACACTAATCTTTATTATAAAGCTCACGGACTCGATTACAAAGAAGGATCATAAAGCAAAACTCAAAACTAGATCATGCCATGACTTTATTCTACTAAATCAAGATACTACTAATAGGATCGAACTAAGAAAAACTGTAAAGATAGGAGTTGTGATGATGATATGATACCAGGGCACCTCCCCCAAGCTTGGCAGTTTCCAAGGGGAGTGCCCATACCCATGTGATTATATCCTCAGAGGTAATGAAGGTATTGTCGATGATGCGGGCTTGTCATCCAACTTGCACGGCATAGGCTCTCCATCATAGAAGGATGATCGAGTCTCCGGAATCCTCAAATCTGCAGCCAAACTCGTCCGTTTGAATCTATATTCATACTCACGGTTTTGATTTTGCAGATCATAGATTTGGGCTTGTAGGTGCTCGATCTTCTCTTGTAGCTTAAAGATGGCCTCCTCGGTGTTCTTGGCATCTGGCTCGTAGTTGTTGGTGAACTCCGAGAGCATCTTGTGGCTAGCGTTGATTCCATGCTCCACCATCCCCTGACACTTGAAAACTTGTTGCTCCATTGCCTCGAGCCTTGACTCCACACTTCCGGTTCCCTTTGGTCCCTCAACATCGCGGATGTGCAGCAACCCATCACGCATCTCAATTGTTTGAGGGTGCCGCAGCACCTCCGTGAGGTAAGGGTTAATCACCTTCTCGAAGAACTTGTCCTTGGAAGCACTTGGGGTCGTCATGATGATCTAGACCTATCAGAAAACAACTCGAAACAAGAACAAGGGAGATTTGTGTGATACGAGAGTCAAAACCTTCGGGAGTACATATAATGAATTTTTGCTGACCAAAATACGTATCGTGCAAGGAAACAGAGTCCGGAGGGCACACGAGGTGCTCACATGGTAGGGGGGCGCGCCCAGGGGGTAGGGCGTGCCCTCCACCCTCGTGGAGGCCTCGTGTCCTCCCCGGACTGCTGCTTATTTTTCTATTTTTCTAAATATTCCAAAACTGAGAAATATTTCCTTAAAAATTGTTTTGGAGTCGGTTTACTTACTGTACCACATACCTATTCCTTTTCGGAGTCTGGAATGTTATGGAAAGTGTCCTTTATGTACTCCTCTGGGATCATGCTTTCAATAATATTAGTTTCAACATTTATAGGATTACCTGAGATATAATGTTTGATCCTTTGACCGTTTACCACCTTCGGATTTGTGCCTTCGAAGTTGTTGATTTTTATGGCACCGGAACAATAGACCTCCTCGATGACGTAAGGACGTTCCCACTTAGAGAGAAGTTTTCCTGCAAAAAATCTTAAACGAGAGTTGTATAGCAATACATAATCACCTACATGAAACTCACGCTTTTGTATCCTTTTGTCATGCCATCTTTTAACTTTTTCTTTAAACAACTTGGCATTTTCATAAGCTTGGGCTCTCCATTCATCAAGTGAGCTAATATCAAATAACCTCTTCTCACCGGCAAGTTTGAAATCATAGTTGAGCTCTTTAATAGCCCAATATGCCTTATGTTCTAGTTCGAGAGGTAAGTGACAGGCTTTTCCATAGACCATTTTGTACTGAGACATACCCATAGGATTTTTATATGCAGTTCTATGGGCCCATAATGCATCATCAAGTTTCTTGGACCAATTCTTTCTAGACCTAATAATAGTCTTTTGCAAAATTAATTTGAGCTCCCTATTGCTCAATTCTACTTGACCAGTAGACTGAGGGTGATAAGGAGATGCAATCCTATGATTAACGTCATATTTAGCAAGCATCTTACGGAAAGCACCATGAATAAAGTGTGAACCACCATCAGTCATTAAATATCTGGGGACTCCAAACCTTGGAAAAATGACTTCCTTAAGCATTTTAATAGAAGTGTTATGATCAGCACTACTAGTTGGAATAGCTTCTACCCACTTAGTAACGTAATCAACAACAACTAAAATATGTGTGTATCCATTAGAGGCAGGAAAAGGTCCCATATAATCAAATCCCCAAACATCAAATGGCTCAATAACAAGCGAATAATTCATAGGCATTTCTTGACGTCTACTAATATTACCAATTCTTTGACATTCATCGCAAGACAAAACAAACTTGCGAGCATCTTTGAAGAGAGTAGGCCAATAAAAACCGGATTGCAATACCTTATGTGCAGTCCTGTCTCCAGCATGGTGTCCTCCATAAGCTTCGGAGTGACACTTGCATAGGATCTGTTCCTGTTCATACTCACATACACAATGTCTAATGATACCATCTACTCCTTTGTTATAAAGATGTGGGTCATCCCAAAAGTAATGTCGCAAGTCATAGAAAAACTTTTTCTTTTGCTGGTATGTGAAGCTAGGTGGTATAAATTTAGCAACAATATAATTAGCATAATCAGCATGCCAAGGAGTGCTACGAGAAGCGCTTATGACATTTAATTGTTCATCAGGAAAGCTATCATCAATAGATAGTGGGTCATCAAGAACATTCTCTAACCTAGACAAGTTATCTGCAACGGGGTTCTCAGCTCCTTTTCTATCAACAATATGCAAATCGAATTCTTGAAGCAGGAGAACCCATCTAATAAGTCTAGGTTTTGCATCCTTATTTTCCATAAGATATTTAATAGCAGCATGATCAGTGTGAATAGTAACTTTGGAATCAACAATATAAGGTCTAAACTTATCACAAGCAAACATCACTGCTAAAAGTTCCTTTTCAGTAGTAGTATAATTTCTTTGAGCACTGTCTAGAGTCTTACTAGCATAATGGATAACATTTAATTTATTATCAACTCTCTGCCCTAGAACAACACCTACAACATAATCACTAGCATCACACATAATTTCAAAGGGTAAATTCCAATCAGGTGGCTGAACAACAGGTGCAGAGACTAATGCTTTCTTAAGTATTTCAAATGCTTCTACACAATCATCATCAAAAACAAATGGTACATCTTTTTGTAACAAATTAGTTAGAGGCCGAGAGATTTTTGAGAAGTCCTTAATGAACACTATAAGAAATATGTCAACTTGTGACGACCACTATTGGTCACTGAAAGGTCATTGTTTTTCATTTGCGACCTTTTTGTGACCAAAAACAGAAGGTCAAAAGCTGGCGGTCGTAAAATGACTATAGCGACCTTCTCTGTGAGAAGGTCGTACACGTTTATGACCAAAACAGAAGGTCGTTGAACCCATGACCTTTTGTTTTGGTAACTAGCTGTCTGCCTAGGCCATGTCGGATCCGACGTGGCAATCTGACGTGGAAAAATTGTGACCAATTCAAAAGGTCAAAAATTAAAATCGGCCCGGTCCAATTGGGTGTTTATATGGGCCGAGCCCATTAATTCAGCCTTTTTTATAATTATTTTGTATTAACTTTGATCAGTTATATGGGCCAGGCCCAACTATTCAGCCTTTTTAATTTCTGGGCCATGGCCTTTTTAGTCCATTAATTTTCTAGTTTCAGACATTATATATTGAAGTTGGTCCCACTAGTCAGTCAAGCCCCACATGTCATAATCTCATACATTGGTCCCACACATCAGATATTTCAACATTGCTAAAATTGTTTCCAGACGTGAATCCCACTAGTCAGGTTTCTATTTCACACATTTTTAAATCACTATTTCAAATAAAACAGAATAAACATAATTTATCAAATAATAGTAAATCTGTTACAATGTCACATTCTCTACAGTCTATTACAGTCAAACAGAACAAACAATTCTCTGGCAAGTAAGGCATCATCAAGGCTTTGCACTTGGCTTCACGGCTTCTCACTTCAAATTTGTCCCGACGCTCTTGTAAAAGAGTGAACACAAAGGCTACCAGCATTAGTGTACTGCTGTTCAGGCCAGAACCAAACAAATGCAATGGCAACACTAATGTAAGAAGCGAGCAGAACAAACAATGTATGTTCCAGCTTCAGCTTTCCTGTTATAAAATACTAGAGAGGGCTAAAACAGATCTTATAGTTGCATAGTGAAATGTTTGCTTTTACAGATCTTATATAATATTGTGTTTATGCCAGGAATGCATCAGTTTGTACAAATACTAGAAAGGGAAAATGAAACACGTTAACCTTTTGTTGTTCTACACTTCCACTACAACACTCAAGCTCATGTTAGGCACTAACAATACTAACCTACAAGCGCCAGCATGGTATATTGGTACAAGTGCAGGTCATGCAATGAATGTCACTGTAACAAATTCAGCTAAAGAAAAGTACAATGGACCATCCATTCAAGACAGCATCTAACAATACTAGTAAGCCCACAAAGTCGTGCCAGTTTATGCCACGATTACACAAGTCAACAACTGAATCCCCAACTGTATTTTCATATACTGTAGCAAACTAGATTGACAATATTTTTTATTTTGGTTGAGGTTGTGATTCCGTTAGGCATCCATGGGTGGCAGGAATGCGAAGTGCAGGTAGCAGCAATGTACAACTAGCTAGAGTAGGAGTAGGAGGAGCAAAACCAAACATTTTTCTGCTAGATTTTGAGGCGTTGGAGGTGCATCTCAGATTCTCCTGCAGAATAGCAGTGATGACGCTTCACCAATAGAGCAAAACCAAGGACAGAACTTCCTTCTCCAGATTGCCATTGGCCTTCATCAAATGAATAAGCATCAAGATTTCTTAATCAAATTTGTTCATATCAAGTTCATGAAACTCAAGAACGACTCAATTAACAGTAAAATTTCATATAAAACTCAAGAAGGTATTTCTTCACCATTACAGAAATATATCATTGTTAATGTAAATGATCTGGAATACATATACAGATATTACCACAAACACCTATCAGGCAAAATCACATCGCAAGGTAACTCTAATTTTAGTCAAATTTTACTGCAGCCCAGCTCAAAACGTGAGCACCTAATTATTCAGAAGTTGAGATGATGCTTTCACTAGTAGGAATGCTTTAAAAAATTTATGGGATTACATGGTTCTGCAAGTTGTACTAATTCTTTTGACCAGTCTAGATCACACACCACACACGCCAGATATTCAGAAGTAGAATAATCTGAATTTTGTAGTACTGCAAGGGCAGGTTTTTTCGTTAGTATGTGAGTTTCAAATAGTAGTAATCTGGTGAAAGAACACTAACTAACACTACAACTTGTTTAAGGAGCAGTAGCAAATGCTCCAGAGGTTCCTAGCTAGACCTCATATACGGTGTACATGCATAATAGATTGGTACCTTCACTAGAAAGTGGAAAAGGAGGCTCTGAATCTTATAGCTACTTATCTAGTTGAGATGTTGCAACGTGGGGTGTGCATGTCAGGTTACTAATTACTTGAGAAACTGGGATCAGTTGGTCTTCTTGGTCTAGAGAGAGGCATAGAAGGCTAATAAGAGCATTTATAACGGGTGAAGTTTACAAGCACAATTAATTAATTGAACTGAAACTGAAAAGTTATACTAGTTACATTTAATAGATGAATGGAATTACTGTCACACAGGAAAGGTAAATCTAAACACAGGGAGCTTCTCCATTTACGCTATGTTTGTTTTCTGAAAAAAACAGGCAATTAAACCAGAAAAGCACCACATTTACTACACAGGGTTCTGCATGATATATCAGGAACACTTTGAACAATCAACATACGTAACCAGTTGTGAGCCATAACAATCGAAACTAAGCAGTAGTGTGTAAAGATGCACTAATATGTTGTTTCTTAAGCAAGAGGAAGCATGTCTTAAGCATGAAGAAAGAAAACAAAACAGAAGAGATACCACATGGTTACTTGCTCACTCCATCGACCTCATCCGTTTATCTTTCATTTCTATGATGAAAGTAGACTTGGGGTTATATGGTTTGGAACTCTGAATCAAGTGGCCAACAAGTGGCTGCTAGGTGAGTATCAATGACTCGGCCACGATTACTGACTGGCTCACCATAGATGGTCAAGACTCAAAGTACCCGCAAAATAAAATAAAATAAAATGTTTTACTTCATTTGCACGTGGCACTGTCCATTTCATAAGAGCAATTGGTACCACAAGTAACCCATTGGCTGCACTAGATAGTATCATGGATTCATGGTCAAATCATGCTGATAAGGCCACACTGATATGAACTAAGGTTAAATTTAGATAGGATGCTTAGTATCACTAGCACATGCAGAACACCACAGACCACTGCCAAGGTGCTCATCTATGAAAATTAGCACCCAGCAGCAAAAATACAAACTAGAGATCAGCATATGAACTAAGGCCAAACTTAGGTTCAGCAGCAAAAATTAGCACCCAGCAGCAAAAATACAAACTAGAGATATTCAAGCCAAGCATAACAGTATAGGCCTAGGAAGCATCGAAGAATCTATATATGCATCTGAAATATACTACAAAATGTAAGGTTCTAACTTCCACGAGGTGCTCATCATCGTACACACTACAAGCATAAGCCCAGTCCTTTGGTATAGATCTGAAGAAAACAGGGTTAAATGCTGGATCGTATCCATCGTTAATTGCCTCTTGAACTGATGTGATTTTTTCTAGGGGAGATAATCCAAGAGAAGGGCTACCTCGGAGGCAGATCCGCGCAGAGAAGATGGGGGTACAACCGGCGGGGCAGGGGCAACTGCGCCGCCCTCCTCGCGTGTGGTGGGGAGGAGCGGCGGGGGTGGCATGAGATGGGAGGCACCCGCGACGGAGGGGACGGGGAGGTCAGATCGGCACGGCAGACATCCCTCGGGCGGAAGAGCTGGGTGGCGTGGGCGGCGAAATCGCTGTACTCCCTGGCCTTGGCCTTGGCGGCTACCACCCGAGTAGTCCTCACCTTCGGTGAGGATCCATCTTCGCCTTCATGGGTGCCTGTAGAGAGAGAGATTTAGATAAAGAAATCATGACAAAGAGAGAGTAGGGAAGAGAGAGAGACGGAGGGAGCATGCCACCGGGTTCATGCAGCAGATCAATGAGAGACCGCAATGTTAGAGATGGCAGGTGGTCGGATCTAGCCGAGGGGAAGGGGGCGCGCGGAGGGCGGCTCGAGCACGAGACGGAGGCTGCCAGCAAGGACCTCGGCCCGCAGACGAGCAGGGCGTCGAGGAGGTCGTCGCAGGCGCGGACGGAGCGGGCGACGTGAGCTTGGGCTGGCCGGTCATGGCGGCGCGCTGGTCGGTCGAGGCGGAGCAGGGAACTGGGGTGAGGGAGGAGGGACAGCAGGGAGAGCAGCAGGGGACGGAGGTTGTGTGCGCGTAGGGGAAACGGAGAGGACGGGGAGAGGCCGCCAGCGGTAAGGT
>NC_041383.1:165960974-165984324 GCF_002162155.2 Triticum dicoccoides
GAGGGGAGGGGTGGGATCGGGGTGGGTGGCAGTGGCGATGTGGGAGCGAGATCTGGATCGAGGGAGGAGAGGGGGGCTGCTAGGGTTTAGGTTGGTTTGGGTTGAGAGGGGACCTGAGAGACGTTGGATCCGTCGGATGTTGACGGTCCAGATCGGCCAAGGGGGGTGATCCGTGTGAAGATCTCTGATTGGTTCAGAAAAATTATGATTTAGAATAGTTTCTTAAGTACTAAAACTAGGAGGATTTTGTGAAGCAGCTATCAAAAATATTTTGCAAAATGGCACAACTACAATTTTCTATTAATTTAGACCATATTTTATGGATGATAGCCAGTTTGCATGCAATTTTTTTATCTTTGTAGCTATTTTTAATCATTATTCGAGTGCCCCAAATGAGGTTTTTTTGTGAAGAACCTACCAAATAATTATTGCAAATTTGGCCCAAATCATTTTTCTAAAATACTAGGTCATATTTAATGCACAATTGACCAAATGGTTGGATGTCAAAAGTTTTGATCCACCCCTCGTGAAAAAGACAAATCCCCGCCGATTCAGTTGGAAGCGGGTCAAATTTGAACTGCAGCTGCCTCATAGTTTGCTATTTATTTTTTCCAAAAATAATTTCTAGGTACATAAGTATCTATTTAATCAGAGAAACATCAAAAGTTTTCCAAGATTCAACCACTAGCTAGGAACGGTCAAGCCTGCCGTTTTGACCGCATTTTGAAACGGGCATAAAAAGTTCAAAAAAAAATCAAAAAAATGGAAAACCTTCGCATTGTGTCATTATATGTGACCAAGTTTCCAGGAAAAATAATAAACTTGTAATACGGAAATTGTTTTAAAAAAGTGTTCTCAGAAATGAGCTATCATGCATGAAGATTCATGGCTTTCAAGCCAAATGATCAATCTTATGGCCACATTCATGGCATAGTTCGTTCAAATGATCTCATATTGTGCACAAGGGTGCATCTTGGAATGGCAAACAATGTTGCCTAAGGGAGTTTTCACTTTCATTGCACAAAAGAGCCATTTTCCATTTTTCGAGTGCCTGAAATGAGGTTTTTTTGTGAAGGACCTACCAAATAATTATAGCAAAATTGGACCAAATCATTTTTCTAAAATACTAGGCCATATATAATGCACAATTGACCAAATGGTTGGGTGCAAAAAGTTTTGATCCACCTGTGGTGAAAAAGACAAATTCCCGCCGATTCAGTTGGAAGCGGGTCAAATTTGAACTGCAGCTACCTCATAGTTTGCTATTTGTTTTTTCCAAAAATAATTTCTAGGTACATAAGTATCTATTTAATCAGAGAAACATCAAAAGTTTTCCAAGATTCAACCACTAGCTAGGAACGGTCAAGCCTGCCGTTTTGACTGCATTTTGAAACGGGCATAAAAAATTCAAAAAAAATCAAACAATTGGAAAACCTTCGCTTTGTGTCATTATATGTGACCAAGTTTCCAGGAAAAATAATAAACTTGTAATACAGAATTTTTTATAAAAAAGTGTTCTCAGAAATGAGCTATCATGCATGAAGATTCATGGCTTTCAAGCCAAATGATCAATCTTATGGCCACATTCATGGCATAGTTTGCTCAAATGATCTCATATTGTGCACAAGGGTGCATCTTGGAATGGCAAACAATGTTGCCTAAGGCAGTTTTCACTTTCATTGCACAAAAGAGCCATTTTCCATTTTTTGAGTGCCCCAAATGAGATTTTTTTGTGAAGGACCTACCAAATAATTATTGCAAAATTGGACCAAATTATTTTTCTAAAATACTAGGCCATATTAATGCACAATTGACCAAATGGTTGGGTGCAAAAAGTTGTGATCCACCTCTGGTGAAAAAGACAAATTCCCGCCGATTTAGTTGGAAGCGGTTCAAATTTGAACTGCAGCTGCCTCATAGTTTGCTATTTATTTTTTCCAAAAATAATTTCTAGGTACATAAGTATCTATTTAATCAGAGAAACATCAAAAGTGTTCCAAGATTCAACCACTAGCTAGGAACGGTCAAGCGTGCCGTTTTGACCGCATTTTGAAACGGACATAAAAAATTCAAAAAAAATCAAAAAATTGGAAAACCTTCACATTGTGTCATTATATGTGACCAAGTTTCCAGGAAAAATAATAAACTTATAATATGGAAATTGTTTTAAAAAAGTGTTCTCAGAAATGAGCTATCATGCATGAAGATTCATGGCTTTCAAGCCAAATGATCAATCTTATGGCCACATTCATGGCATAGTTTGTTCAAATGATCTCGTATTGTGCACAAGGGTGCATCTTGGAATGGCAAACAATGTTGCCTAAGGGAGTTTTCACTTTCATTGCACAAAAGAGCCATTTTCCATTTTCTGAGTGCCCGAAATGAGGTTTTTTTGTGAAGGAACTACCAAATAATTATTGCAAAAATGGACCAAATCAAATTTATAAAATACTAGGCCATGTTTAATGCACAATTGACCAAATGGTTGGGTGTAAAAAGTTTTGTTCCACCTCTGGTGAAAAAGACAAATTGTCGCCGATTCAGGTGGAAGCGGGTCAAATTTGAACTGCAGCTGCCTCATAGTTTGCTATTTATTTTTTCCAAAAATCATTTCTAGGTACACAAGTATCTATTTAATCAGAGATACATGGTTTTATGGCGAGACATCGATGTTTGGATGGTAGCCGAGGGCCCCAACTCTAGAGCGCGTAAGCTGGCATGCCCGCCGTGTGGTCACCGCGTGACCGTGGCATTGCCATGTGTTCTGGGCGGCCTAGGCATGTCTAGTGGGTTGGGAACTCCCCAGTTAGGTGCTAGGAAGAAAATCACAACATAAGATTCTCACGAGGAGACCGATCGATGCTCAAACATGAATAAGCAGCCAAGTGTTTGATTTGCGGTATGGAAAATGCACATGGCTAATGGGCGCGAGTTTTGGCTGAGGATGATCAATTACTAAGAAGACCGTCTTAACAAATTTTCACCTCAAAAGGAGGAGCCTAGGTGGTACTTGCTTTACAAAGTACCACACTGGACATAAATACGAATGTTGAAGCTGGGCTCAAAATAATGAATGGATTGAGCTAGCATTTGGTGGAGGATGGTTATTTGGGCATAGGAAAGCACTGTAGAAAATGGATACCATTTGGACATGCCAAAGTGGTACTTCCTTCACAAAGTGCTGCTTTGAACAGAATAGGAAAATGAATATTTTCAAATTCTTTTTAACTAGGGAAGGAATGTTTTTGACATATTTGATGAAGATGTGATCCAAAACATTTATGAGATTTTTTTGGGAATTTTTGGAATAACATAAATATAGGTTGCTTCACAACCTAGGGCAAAAACTGCCACATGGGCATGACACATAGGCAAAACTGATGAGATGGCGCCTACTCATCACAACCCACCACAATCTACAAGGCTATGACCATCTATATTAGTCATTAACAACTAGAAATAAGGCAGCGGACTAGCACTGTTTGGTTTGTGACCATTTCGTGTAAGGAAATTATGACCTTTCTGACCAAAATGGTCATAATGGTTTAGGGTTTGGAGCCCCCCGAACAGCTTTTGACCAATTGGTCTGAAATGGTCATAGATCTATGACCAATTCTTCCAGGGTCACTGACAAAAGGTCACTAGTTGACATATTTCTTGTAGTGGAAACTCCTATAAAATCCGACGTGACCAAGGAAACTTCTTATACCTTTGATGTCCTTGGGACATGGCATCTTTTCAATAGCATCTACCTTGGCTTTATCAACTTCAATACCTCTTTCAGAAACTTTGTGCCCCAAGACAATACCTTCATTAACCATAAAGTGGCACTTTTCCCAATTCAAGACAAGATTAGTTTCTTCAGATCTCTGCAAAACTCGATCAAGATTGCTTAAGCAATCATCAAATGAGGAACCATAGATGGAAAAGTCATCCATGAAAATCTCACAAATCTTTTCTCATAAGTCAGAGAATATAGCCATCATGCATCTTTGAAAGGTAGTAGGTGCATTACATAAACCAAAAGGCATACGTCTATAAGCAAAAGTACCAAAAGGGCATGTAAAAGTAGTCTTTGATTGATCCTTAGCTGACACAGGTATTTGAGACAAACCAGAATAACCATCTAGAAAGCAATAATGTGTATGTTTACATAATCTTTCTAGCATTTGATGAATAAAAGGTAAGGGGTAATGATCTTTCTTAGTAGCTTTATTTAATTTACGGAAATCAATTACCATCCTATAACCCGTGATAATTCTTTAAGGGATCAATTCATCTTTATCATTAGGGACAAATGTAGTACCTCCCTTCTTAGGGACACAATGGACAGGACTTACCCACTGACTATCAACAACAGGATAAATTATACCTGCCTCCAGAAGCTTGAGTATTTCTTTTCTTACCACTTCTTTCATTTTAGGATTCAAACGTCATTGAGGATCACAAACTGGTTTGCCATCAGCTTCCAAATTTATTTTATGTTGACATAGAGTGGGACTAATGCCCTTAAGATCATCCAGAGTATATCCAATAGCAGCACGGTGCTTCTTCAGAGTTTTCAATAATCTTTCCTCTTCATGCTCTAAAAGGTTAGCGCTAATAATGACAGGATATATTTTCTTTTCATCAAGATAAGCATATTTAAGATTATCAGGCAACGGTTTAAGCTCAAATACGGGATGACCCTTGGGTGGAGGGGGATCCCCTAGGATTTCGACAGGCAAATTGTGTTGCAAAATAGGTTCCCGTTTAAAGAAAACTTCATCTATTTCCCTTCTTTCATTCATGAACATATCATTTCCATGGTCTAGCAAATACTGTTATAAAGGATCACTTGGAGGTACAACAATAGAAGCAAGACCAATAATTTCATCCTTACTAGGCAATTCTTCCTCACGATGTTGTTTACTAAATTTAGAGAAATTAAACACATGAACCATATCATCCAAGCCAATAGTAACAACATTCTTCTTGCAATCTATCTTAGCATTAACAGTATTCAAGAAGGGTCTACCAAATATAATGGGACAAAAGCTATCTTGTGGGGAACCAAGAACAAGAAAATCAGTGGGATATTTGGTTTTCCCACACAAGACTTCAACATCTCTAACAATTCCCACTGGAGAAATAGTATCTCTATTGGCAAGTTTAATTGTAATGTCAATACCTTCTAACTCAGCAGGTGCAATATCATGCATAATTTCCTTGTATAAGTCAATGGGTATAGCACTAGCACTAGCACCCATATCACACAAGCCATGATAACAATGATCTCCTATTTTAACAGAAATAATAGGCACGCCTACCACATGTCTATGTTTATCTTTATCACAAGGTTTAGCAATTCTGGCAGTTTCACCACAAAATTGAATAACATGCCCATCAATATTGTCAAATAAGAGATCTTTAACAATAGCAACATTAGGTTCTACTTTGACTTGCTCAGGAGGTGTATAAGTTCTAATATTGCTTTTACGAACAACAGTTGAAGCTTTAACATGATCCTTCATTCTAACAGGGAAAGGTGGTTTCTCAACATAAGAAGTGGGAACAATAGGATCATTATAAGTGGCAACCTTTTCTTCAACTTTAATAGGTGCAGCTACTTTTAATTCTATGGGAGGATGATATTTGACCACTTCTCCTTGGGGAGATCAACATAAATAGCAAAGGTTCACAGAAAGAAGCTACTATCTCAGAGTCAAGTCCATACTTAGTGCTAAACTTACGGAAAATATCGGTATCCATAAAAGATTTAACACAATCAAACTTGGGTGTCATACCTGACTCCTTACCTTCGTCGAGGTCCCAATCTTCAGAGTTGCGTTTAATTCTATCCAGTAAATTCCATCTGAATTCAGTATTCTTCATCATGAAAGAGCCAACACAGGAAGTATCGAGCATGGAGCGATTGTTATCAGAAAGCCGAGCATAAATTTTTTGCATAATTACTTCTCTTGCGAGCTCATGATTGGGGCATGAATATAACATTGATTTAAGCCTCCCCCAAGCTTGAGTGATGCTTTCTCCTTCGCGAGGCCAAAAATTCTATATAAAATTGCGATCACGATGAACAAGATGCATAGGGTAATACTTTTGATGAAATTCCAATTTCAATCTTTTATAATTCCATGATCTCGTATCATCACATAGCCTGTACCATGTTAATGTGTCTCCCTTCAAAGATAAAGGGAAAGCCTTCTTCTTAACAACATCATCGGGTATACCTGCAAACTTAAATAGTCCACAATCATCATCCACATAACATAGATGTTCATCAGGATGCTTTGTTCCATCTCCTGTAAAAATGTTAGCTAGCAGTTTTTCCATCAAACCCGAAGGAATCTCAAAAGGAGTTTCATTTTCAATAGGTTCAATAGGTTGAGTAGGTTGAGTAGGTTGAGTAGGTTGAAGAGCAACTCTTTTCTCTGCTGGACGGGGTGAAGATACCCTGAACAAGCCCCTCAGACAATTACTTTCCATAGTAACAAGTGACAGAAAATTTCAGCACACTAAATAAATTTTTCCTTACCAAATTCCACATACCAAAGGCGCTTCACTCCCCGGCAACGGCGCTAGAAAAGAGTCTTGATGACCCACAAGTATAGGGGATCTATCGTAGTCCTTTCGATAAGTAAGAGTGTCGAACCCAACGAGGAGCAGAAGGAAATGATAAGCGGTTTTCAGCAAGGTATTCTCTGCAAGTACTGAAATAAGTGGTAACAGATAGTTTTGTGATAAGATAAATTGTAACGAGCAACAAGTAATAAAAGTAAATAAGGTGCAGAAAGGTGGCCCAATCCTTTTTATAGCAAAGGACAAGCCTGAACAAACTCTTATGATAGGAAAAGCGCTCCCGAGGACACATGGGAATATCGTCAAGCTAGTTTTCATCACGCTCATATGACTCGCGTTCGGTACTTTGATAATTTGATATGTGGGTGGACCAGTGCTTGGGTACTGCCCTTACTTGGACAAGAATCCCACTTAGGACTAACCTCTATTGCAAGCATCCGCAACTACAACAAAAGTATTAAGGTAAACCTAACCATAGCATGAAACATATGGATCCAAATCAGCCCCTTACGAAGCAACGCATAAACTAGGGTTTAAGCTTCTGTCACTCTAGCAACCCATCATCTACTTATTACTTCCCAATGCCTTCCTCTAGGCCCAAATAATGGTGAAGTGTTATGTAGTCGACGTTCACATAACACCACTAGATGTTAGACAACATACATCTCATCAAAATATCGAACGAATACCAAATTCACATGACTACTAATAGCAAGACTTCTCCCTTGTCCGCAGGAACAAACGTAATTACTCACAAAGCATATTCATGTTCATAATCAGAGGGGTAATAAAGTGCATAAAGTATCTGAACATATGATCTTCCACCAAATAAACCAACTAGCATCAACTACAAAGAGTAATCAACACTACTAGCAACCTACTAGAACCAATCCCGGACTTGGAGACAAGAAATACAAGAGACGAACTAGGGTTTGGAGATGAGATGGTGCTGGTGAAGATGTTGATGGAGATTTCCCTCTCCCGATGAGAGGAGTGGTGGTGATGATGATGGTGATGATTTCCCCCTCCAGAAGGGAAGTATCCCCGGCAGAACAGCTCTGCCAGAGCCCTAGATATGTTCCGCCAAGGTTCCGCCTCGTGGCGGTGGAGTCTCGTCCCGAAAGGTTCTCTCTGATTTTTTTCTCACCGAAAGACTTCATATAGGAGAAGATGGGTGTCGGAGAGCCACCAGGGGGCTCACGAGGTAGGGGGCGCGCCCGGGGGGGGGGGGGGGCGCCCCGCACCCTCATGAGCAGGGTGTGGGCCCCCTAGCCTTCATCTTTGGTGACGATTTTTCTTTATTTATTTCAGTGTATTCCGTGGAGTTTCAGGACTTTTGGAGTTGCGTAGAATAGGCCTCCAATATTTGCTCCTTTTCCAGCCCAGAATTCCAGTTGCCGGCATTCTCCCACTTCATGTAAACCTTGTAAAATAAGAGAGAATAGCCATAAGTATCGTGACATAACGTGAAATAACAGCCCATAATGCAATAAATATTATCATAAAAGCATGATGCAAAATGGACGTATCAGTTGTCAGCCTGCATTTGTAGCATTGTGTCTATCTCATTGTTGGATGGTTGATCTCTGAGGTAGAACTGCCCCGAGGTACGAAGGACATCTTGATGGATGATTTCTGCAAACTCCGACTGGATGCGAAAGAATTCTTGTCGAAGGTCCGCGTCTTGGATTGCCGCCAAGCTTGCGGCCCAATCTTTGACATTATTTGGTAGCAGAAGGTGATTATGGTCCCGTACGATCGCCCCCATGTGATGGAGGGTGTAGTAGGCATCCTTCTGACCGCCAGGCGGCTGCTTGACATAGGGGAATGTCGTATTGTGGGTGAACACGTGCCTGTCGTACCTATGAATCGGCCTCTTAAAGGTGCCTCCAGATGTGGCGTAGCCGGGAAGAGCATCATCAAGAACTTTCTTGATATTTGTGTAGTCTATCTTGGAGTCACAGTCCGGGTCGAAATACGTGGTCGTGGAATATTTCGGGCTTTAGAGGATGAGTGTGCAATCACTACTAGGGAAAACCCTATACATAGAATCTTAGCAGCAGCGCGACTCAAAAAGGAGCGCTGCTGCTAATTAGCAGTAGCGCGGGTGTGGAAAACCCGCTAGTGACAAGTGTTTAGCAGTAGCACGCTTTGTGTAACACGCGCTGCTACAAATATCGACCGACAGTGCCCCCTCACCTCCATTTAGTAGCAGCGCGGTATCGCTAGCCGTGCTACTGCTAAAGCTGTAGTAGTAGCGCGGTTTTTCTGAGGTCGCTGCTGCAAATTTTCAAACTGGACACACTTTTTGTCCCGGTTAGCAGTAGTGCTTCTGACGAATGCACGCTGCTGCTACTTCCTTATCAGCAGCGTGTTTTCTGTCCCGCGCTACTGCTAATCCGCACCAACCCACCACCTTTTCCCCATCGTCCCCCTCCCCCCTCCTCTCTTCCCTTTCCCCTACCTCCCACATGCTCCCACTCTCACTCTTCTTCTTCCTCAATACTTCTCCCCAATTACTCTCTCTCTTCTATCTACCTTTCTCTCTCTTCATTACTCCTACCTAACTACACCACCTCCATTAATGCATCTCCTTTCTCTTTTTCCTTCCCCTCCACTATTTGAAGTTGTCTCCTCCCAAATTAGGTAGCTAGGTAGATGTAGGATTTAGTTAAGTGACCTATTTGCCCCCTAACTAGATATATGTTTGTCAAGAAGAGCTTTGTGCACTTTTGATCTCCCTACAACATCATCTCCACCGTGTGCTTGATCTCGAGATAGGTGATGAAAATTTCATGCTTTTGCAAAATGGAAATATGTTTATGTGTGTGTGATATGTTTGTGGAAATTGTGTGTGTGGCATGAGTTGACACCAAATTGTGCTTTTGAGTTGCCTATGTTTTGCCGAAATGTCGATTTATTTCTGTTTCGGCGAATTCCGGGCAAACTCTAGATCCATATATGTCCTATTTTTAGGGAAGGCCATGCCGAATTTTTGTATGACTTTGATGCATACACGCATTTTTATAATCAATTTGTTTATTATTACCGTGCAGAGTTGACGATGGTCAGTGGAACGATGGTGGACAGGTGGTTGCGGTCGGCGGTGCAGGACATGAAAGAAAATAACCGGACAGAGGTTTTATGTCCGTGTCGAAAATGCAAAGGATTAGTTTGGCTCGACCCCTATGACGATGGTTGTGTCGAAGCGCACCTGCTCATGACTGGTTTCATGGATGGCTATACTCGGTGGATAACTGAAGATGAGGATGACGATATTGAGGATGCTGACGGGACATGCAATGATGACACGGGGCAAGACAACGAGATGATCGATAATGGCGGCGGGGAAGAGGTCGGACATGGCGGCGGAGAAGGGGCCGGACATGGCGGAGGAGAAGGGGCCGGACATGGTGGTGGAGAGAACGACATGGACTCCACGCAGCAGAGTTCATCGGTACTAAGTTCAATCGTGCGGGACCCTCATGTTCAAGCATTGCTTCGCAAGGAGACGAGTACTGAGAGAGCTGCTTCTAGAGAGGAGGCTAAGCTGGAGCAACTGGTGGTAGACTCGAACACTCCATTGTATGATGGTTGCAATCCTGAGGTGACCCTCTTGAGTTTCACTCTCCAACTCCTGAAGATGAAGGCTAAAAACAAATGGACCGACACTAGCCTCGATGAGCATCTCAAGTACCTAAAGGATGTTCTTCCCGCGGGTAATCTATGTCCTACTAGTGTTATTGAGGCCAAGAAGATCGTGTGCCCTCTTGATCTGCCACACGTTAGATACCATGCATGCATCAAAGATTGCATAATTTATCGGAAGGAGCACGCGGAAAAAACAAGTTGTCCGGTGCGCAATGCTTCTCGATACAAGAAGGCCGGGAAAAAATGTCCCCAGAAAGTTGTATGGTACTTACCGATCACTCCCCGTCTCCAGAGGTATTTTGTAGATCCCAAGGAAGCAAAGCTAATGCGCTGGCACGTGGAGAGGAAGAAGCCCGATGATGGAGATGATCCGGAGCTGAGACACGTGAAGGATGGAAGCCAGTGGAGAGTGTTGAACAACTTCTATCGGTATTTTGAATGTGATGCAAGGAACATCGTGCTCGGCGCGTGTACCGATGGCATGAATCCGTTTGGCAACCAGAACACCAACCATAGCACATGGCCCGTGTTTGTATGGATGTACAACCTCCCCCCATGTTGTGCATGAAATCAAAGTACATTCACATGAGCATGCTTATTCATGGGCCGAAACAACCAGGAAATAATATGAATTTGTATCTGGGGCTACTTCAAGAGGAGTTAGACACGTTATGGAAAACACAGGCCAAGACATGGGACGCCAGCTGTAGGACCTTGAAGTATGTCTAGAGGGGGTGATTAGACTACTTGACCAATAAAAACTTAACCTTTTCCCAATTTTAGAGTTTGGCAGATTTTAGCTGTTCTAGGACAAGTCAAGCAATCATCACACAATACAAGCAAGTATGCAAAGAGTGTATAGGCAGCGGAAATTAAAGCATGCAACTTGCAAGAAAGTAAAGGGAAGGGTTTGGAGGATTCAAACACAATTGGAGACACGGATGTTTTTGGCGTGGTTCCGATAGGTGGTGCTATCGTACATCCACGTTGATGGAGACTTCAACCGCAGAAGGGTAACGGCTGCGCGAGTCCACGGAGGGCTCCACCCACGAAGAGTCCACGAAGTAGCAACCTTGTCTATCCCACCATGGCCATCGCCCACGAAGGACTTGCCTCACTAGCGGTAGATCTTCACGAAGTAGGCGATCTCCTTGCCCTTACAAACTCCTTGGCTCAACTCCACAATCTTGTCGGAGGCTCCCAAGTGACACCTGGCCAATCTAGGAGACACCACTCTCCAAGAAGTAACAAATGGTGCGTTGATGATGAACTCCTTGCTCTTGTGCTTCAAATGATAGTCTCCCCAACACGCAACTCTCTCTCATAGGATTTGGATCTGGTGGAAAGAGGGTTTAAGTGGAAAGCAACTTGGGGAAGGCTAGAGATCAAGATTCATATGGTAGGAATGGAATATCTTGGTCTCAACACATGAGTAGGTGGTTCTCTCTCAGAAATGGTAAGTTGGAAGTGTAGGTTTAGTCTGATGGCTCTCTCCACGGATGAAGAGGAGGTGGAGGGGTATATATAGCCTCCACACAAAATCTAACCGTTACACACAATTTACCAAACTCGGTGGGACCGAATAGTTAAACTCGGTCGGACCGATTTAGTAAACCTAGTGACCGTTAGTGATTTTCGGTGGGACCGACATGCATCTCGGTGAGACCGATTCGGTTAGGGTTAGGGCATAACGTAATCTCGGTAAGACCGATTACACAAACTCGGTAAGACCGATTTTGGTAATAAGCTTTCCAGAGAGTTGGTCAGGTAAACTCGGTGGGACCGATTTTCTCTTTTCGGTGAGACCAAAATGTTACAAAAAGGAAACAGGGAGTTTACATTGCAATCTCGGTGGGACCAATCGCTCACTTCGGTTAGACCGAAACGTTACGACGGGAAACAAAGAGATTACAATCCCATCTCGGTGAGACCGAGATCCCTATCGGTAAGACCGATTTGCTTAGGGTTTGTGGCAGTGGCTATGACTTTTGGAATCGGTGGCGCCGGATTGAAAGAATCGGTGTGACCGATTTTGGCTTTAGGTTTAGGTCATTTGTGGATGTGGGAAAGTAGTTGAGGGTTTTGGAGCATATCACTAAGCACATGAAGCAAGAGGCTCATTAAGCAACACCTCATCCCTTCTTGATACTATTGGCTTTTCCTATAGACTAAATGTGATCTTGGATCACTAAAATGTAAAATGAAGAGTCTTGAGCTTTTGAGCTTGAGCCAATCCTTTGTCCTTAGTATTTTGAGGGATCCACTTTCATCATCCATGCCATGCCATTCATTGAGATTTCCTGAAATAATAGTCTTGGAATAGCATTAGCTCAATGAGCTATATGTTGTTATGAATTACCAAAACCACCTAGGGATAGTTGCACTTTCAATCTCCCCCTTTTTGGTAATTGATGACAACACATAGATCAAAGCTTCGACAAATGATAATAAAATTTAAATAACATCGTCGCTTTGAGAAGTATGTGATAAGCAAGAGCTCCCCCTAAATTTGTGCATAGTTTTAGATTTGCTTTGGACTGCAAATGCACAATGAATTAGGCTCATGGGTTACTCTCCCATGTCACATACATCTTGGTGGAGCGCTCAAAATAATAAACAATGAATACATGCACTCGCCACCAAGCATAGTGAGTGATCACATAAGATAGATAAGATAATATCAAGCATGCATAAGTGTAGCTTATGATCAAACACATGATCATCAATGTCTCACAAGCATAGTATCTCAACCAAAAGCAAACAAGATAAACACACCAAAAGCAAGAGAGAACAAAAGCAACACTCTCTCTCGAAGCCTATGATCTATACATTTCTCCCCCTTTGGCAACAAGTTACCAAAAAGTTCATAGAAAATGCATAGTGCTAGATCGACTCTTAGGCTTGATCTTCTGGTGGTGGTGTCCTGATGACTCCAAGGACGAAGGCTTCAGTTGATGTAGAGGGTGCTGGAGTTGATGCTGAAGCTAGTTGCACTGGAGCTGAAGGGGCAGTAGCTGGTGATGAAGTTGTTGCTCTAGTGTCTATCACTGGCTCTGCAACTGACCTCTGGGCTCTGGGCACTCTGGCAAACACATTGGTGGTTGTCTTGCCCTTCCTCTCCTACATGTCATCCTGCAACTGCTCCACAACTGACTAAATCTCAGTTACCTTGACATCTAGATCATAGAATTTTTGTTCCATGATTGTTTCCAGGCTCTCCTGGTTTTGAGTTAGGGTGGCCAACCCCTTCTCAATCCTCAGAGATGATGCTATCAAGTAACCAAGCTGCTCCTGTTTGGTTTTCAAGAAATATTCAGATGCCTCCTCTTGAGTTGGCATCTTGGCAGCCTTCTCCTTCCTTGCCTTTTCTTTCTTCTCTTGAGCTTGAACTGATGATGGATCATCTTCATTCATGACAACCTCATTGTCCTCAAAGTCTGCATAAAGTGGAAAATGTGCCTTATCCAACTAATATTTGCCAGTTCCCATCTTTGAGTTGATCAATTCCTGAATCTGAGGAGCATATCCACAGCTCCTCTTCTGATATGCTGCAGTCCTCTTGATAGTTTCAACTATAAGGCTCATGACTTTGAATTTTTGTGGCACATCAAATAAATGTATCATGTTGATGGCGTGGCCTCTGATCATGTTATGGTCACCTGACTTGGGCAACAGAGTGTGCCTCAGAATCCAATTGATAGTAGCCAGCCCTGACAGCAGAAAGTGGACTGATCCAGAAGAGAAAGTCTCTAGGGCTTTGTCTGGGATCTCCTTGTACATGTGAGCCATGGAATTGTGTCCCATCTTCTTCTTTGCATATATGTCCAGATCATCATCATTTTCCTTTGGGGCATTGATCAGACTTGCCCATTCTTCAACACTGGATTGGTACCTTGTACCTTCAGACATCCAAACAATTCTCCCATCTGGGTAAAAATGTGTTGTGGAGTAGAATTGCATGATAAGTTCATCATTCCAATTTGTGAGCTTTTGCCCAACAAAATCAGCAACTCCACAACCAACAAAGTTGTCTTGCACTCCAGGATAGTGTTGTTCATTCTCCTTGATGTATTTCCAGTCAACCCACCTCATGTCACAAACTATGGGCTTCTTGTCCAATAAGATTGTCTCATAGAAGTCCTGCTATTCCTTTGTATGGAACCTGTAATCAACAGCAGTTCTTCTCCTTGTGGCATATGGATCTGCCATTCTCCACAGTCTCAGCCCTGAATCCTTCCTGATTTTCATGTCCTCAGCCACAGGATGGGCATCATTGTGGTCTGGTATCTTGGGCTTGAGTTTTCTTAGAACATGTCCTTCTTCATCTTCCTCCTCAGCAACATTGGGCACTGGGGCCTTGTTCTTCTCAGCAGCTGGAATACTCCTGGTATTCCTCTTTGGTGCAGACTTGGCCTTGGGGGCAGCTTTGGGTGCTTCCTTGGGCTGAAATCTTGCAGCCCCTAATCTGATTGCATCACCCATAAGCTTAGGTGCCTTTGGTGCTGGTGCAGCAAGCTCTTCCTCTTCCATCATGGAAGGTTGCCCAACAACTCTGGCCATGGTCTTCTTGACCCTTTCCTTCTTCTTCTTGCTTTCTTCAGTTGGCTCTTTGGGATCAGGGTTTTCAGGCAGTTGAGTTGATGCTCTCGCCTTGGCATAGGTTTCCTTCTTGCAGGCCTTTCAATCTTCATGCCTGGCTTTATATCCTTTGCTGAGCCATATTCCTTCTTGAGCACCACTTTCTTGGAGGAGCCTCATCTTCCTCAGCCTTGTAGTCTTCATCCTCTGAATCTGAAGTTCTTTTCCTCCTTTGCCTAGTTGCAGCCTTAGGCAAATTGCTAGGAGTACTTCTGCTCCGTTCATCTGAAGTACTGGAGGGACTAGTGCCCTCACTCAAGTCCATCTGCTCTTCTGGCCTATTCTGGCTGTCACTTTGATCAGACATACTGCAAAAGCTGACTGCTGACCCTGTGAAGAGTTATAGATGAGATAGAAAAGATGAGCATCACAAAATGCAGAGGTTTTTGCAAAAGAATGACTCAAAAGTTCAGTTTTAGTTTTCCACAGAAAGCATTTCGGATCCACCGATTTTCAAACTCGGTGATACCGAAACAGTTTTGGAACCTAAACTGATGATCTCGGTTGGACCGAGTTTCAGTTCGGTGGTACCGAGACTGCTAGGGTTTCACAGAATTCTCAAATCGGTTGCACCGATTAGTAATTCTTGGTCAGACCGAGAGTCACTAGTGCAATGGCATAAGCCAAATCGGTGAGACCGAGTTTTTCACCTCGGTGGGTCCGAGATGGTTTCAGCGGAAACCTAAACCTAAAAATTCGAATCACATCTAATCTATGAACTACTTTGGCTGGATAGAAGAGTTTCAATCGTGGCAAGAATCAATATGAAAGCAATGTGCTAGGAATCAGACGTGGATAGCACAAAGATCAAGTCCATTCCCTAACTTGGCGGTGGACTTGCTACGGCGGCAACGGCGCGGACGAAATCCGTTGATGGCGGCGAAGACCAGCGACAGGAGGCTGCTGGCGACGAGGAGACGATTCGGAGACCACGATGGCAGAGCGAGCTGTTGCGCGGGCGAAGGGTTTTGGAGAAATTTCCAAAAAAAATCCCGTGGCTATATATAGCCCGACCCTGTCGGTGTGGCCGAGTGGAACAACTCGGTGGCACCGAGATGCATAACTGTGTTCAGTTACAGCAAATCGGTGAGACCGAAAAGTTCAAATCGGTTGCACCGAGATTGAAAACTCAGATCAACTTGATGATCTCGGTAGGACCAAAATGGAAGGATCGGTCAGACCGAGAATCACTAAGAGGTTTTGGAAGTTTAAGTCTATGACGAATCAGGAACTCCGAGTGCTCCTCACGCAGAGAGGTTCGAATCTGACTTGATCAAATTTTGTGATGTAGCATGAATAGAGTTTGAGACGAGAAAAGCATAGATAGCTAAAGAAGGTTCTTAGGCATTCTTGTCCATCCACTTGGCACAAAGAAATGAACCAAACAATCAAAACAACAAGTGGATGTCCTTGAATGAGTAAAATATGCACCAACATGCCCACACAATAAGATGGCAATTGAAATATGTGGCAAAGCATGCACAACCAATTCTAGCATCTATCAAACAATTGGCGATGACTAGGTCATCTATATATGAGTATATTGACTTAGTAGTCAAATGAGAACATTTGATCATAGGTCATACTCATCGTTTAAGCTCAAGTGGGGTTACCACTTTTACATAATGCATTAATGTGTTCACACCATTAGAGTTGCTTTGACTCAATTCTTTGAGTTAAGCTCCCCCTAGATGTGAGATCCCCCCTTAGAGGGATGAACTAACCTTGGGTTTTGTCGATGATGACTTCATGTAGATGTTGAAGATGTAGATGCTCAGTGTTGATGTAGATCATTTGGAGCAATCCTTTGGAGTGAGTTGCACTTTCAACTTACCTACATGGGTTAGTCCCACAAGGAACAAACAAGAATATCCATAGACATAGAGTGATGTACACACAAGATGATGTCTATGAAAACATTAGGTTACCTTGTCCCTTGCCTTACCAACATGAGGGTTTGTGACTCCTTGAACTAGTGCAAGATGTGAAGGTTGATTGCACTTGTTCTTGCCAAAATGATATGGGTGAAGAATGTTGGCGGAGTTACCCTCAAGAACTCTCTAGTTCTTCTTCTTCGGGATCCACATCATCTTTATGGGAATCCTTGGAGTTGTAGTTGTACTTGATGAAGTAGAACTTGACGTAGTCTTGGGGACCCACTTGAATGAGGCTTTAGGTGCTTCTTCAAATGCATCAATCTCTTCTTGAAGCTTGTCCTTGCCTTTGTTCTTGTGGTCTTGTGGTGGAAGATCATCTTGATCTTGTGTCCCCTTGAAGGAAGTAGGATCATACTTCTCTTGTTGTGGAAAAAACTTTGTCTTGGGTATTGATCTTCTTCCCACTCAACTCCATTGGCGTTGAACTTTCGTTCAAAACCAACACCTTGATTCTTCCGGTGCCTTCCTTGCTTGCGTACAATTTCCTCGAATTGCTTACTCCCGGCAAGGCTCTTGTAAACACCTTTCTCTATAATTCCCTTCAATAAACTATTTTCTTGCTCAAGTGTAACTTGGCTAAGAGAATCATTAGTGGAATCAAGAGAACTACTAGAAGCAACAATATAGGATTCAACATTATTATTGTTACTACTAGAGGAAGTATCTTTCTTGTACTTATTACTAGACTTGACTTGAGGCATGTAAGTAGATAAGAGTAAACGCTTGGCAATGTAAGAAGAACTTTTCTTGCGGATATCATCATTGATTGCCTTTAAGAACTCATGCTCTTGCTCAAGATTGAGCTTTTCAGAGCGTAACTTCGCATGAGCCCTTAAAAGTTCTCGATGATCTTTGAAGATAGTTTCATGAGCCAACTTAAGAGTGTTTAGTTCTTTAGTTAGAAGCTCAATTTTCTCCTTATCATTGTCATTCGTTTGACTAGCATGATTAATTGACGTTTCATCATAGTATTCATCACTAGAGTTGTCAACAAGTAAATCATCATCCACAAGCAAGTCATCTTCATCACTATTAAAATCAACATACTTGGGATGTGTTACCTTTGGACCTTTGGCCATGAAGCATCTTCCAATTCCTTCATTTGGTTAATCAAATAGGTCGTAGGAGTTGGTTGACACAAGTACTAGACCGGCAACACCTTCATCTTGAGTATATTCGGAGTCGGAGTGATAGCTTCTCTCGGAGTGTTTGTCGGAGTCGGAGCCTGAAACCCATTCACCAACATGAGCTTGATGTCTTCGTTTTGTGTAGCTCCTTGATGACTTGTCCTTCCTTTCCGAATCCTTGCTTCTCCGTGAGGGTCTTCGTTCATAGCGATCATCTCTACTCCTCCTCTCTCTTGGTGGTGATTCTTCTCTTTTGCTCCTTCTTCTTGGAGAATCTTCTCTTCTTTTGTAGGGTGCCGTACACTCATGGGAGTAGTGTCCAGGCCTCCCACAATTGTAGCAATTGCGCTCTCGACTAGAAGATCTCTTGTCATTGTAAGACCTTGACTTGGAGCTTCTTTCTTTGCTTCTACTCTTGTAGAATTTGTTGAAGTTCTTCACCATTAAGCTCAATTCTTCATTGAAGGTTTGTTTCTCACTTGATGATGTGGGGACTTCACTTGAGGCTTTGTATGCACCACTTGACTTGTTGTGAAGTTCCTCCTTATCCTTGAGTGACATCTCATGAGCAACAATCCTTCCAATGACTTCCGTTGGCTTGAGATCTTTGTAGTTTGGCATCATTTGGATCAATGTGCACACAGTATCATACTTTCCATCCAATGCTCTTAGGATTTTCTTGATGATGAATTTGTCGGTCATCTCTTCACTCCCTAAGCCGGCAATCTCATTTGTGATAAGAGCAAGCCTAGAGTACATTTCAGCGACACCTTCACCATCCTTCATTTTGAACTTGTCAAGCTGACTTTGGAGCACATCCAACTTGGATTCCTTGACAGACTCGGTACCTTCGTGCATATCAATCAAAGTATCCCAAATTTCCTTTGCATTCTCAAGACGGCTGATTTTGTTAAATTCTTCGGGGCACAATCCATTGAAGATGATGTCACATGCTTGAGCGTTGTATTGCAGCATCTTCAATTCTTCCGCATTAGCTTCACGGTTCGGTTCTCTCCCATCGAAGAATTCACCTTGCAAGCCAATACAAATAATTGCCCAAACGGTGTGGTTATGTCCAAGAATATGCATTTTCATCTTATGCTTCCAACTAGAAAAATTAGTACCATCAAAGTAAGGACCTCTACGGTGATAATTTCCCTCGCTAGACGCCATACTCTCCTAGGTTGTGAAACCAAGGCTATGACCACCAAAAGCTATGGAAATCAAAGCAAATGGAGACCAAGGCTCTGATACCACTTGTAGGACCTTGAAGTATGTCTAGAGGGGGGGTGATTAGACTACTTTACCAATAAAAACTTAACCTTTTCCCAATTTTAGAGTTTGGCAGATTTTAGGTGTTCTAGGACAAGTCAAGCAATCATCACACAATACAAGCAAGCATGCAAAGAGTGTATAGGCAGCGGAAATTACAGCATGCAACTTGCAAGAAAGTAAAGGGAAGGGTTTGGAGGACTCAAACGCAATTGGAGACACGGAGTTTTTGGTGTGGTTCCGATAGGTGGTGCTATCATACATCCACGTTGATGGAGACTTCAACCCACGAAGGGTAACGGCTGCACGAGTCCACGGAGGGCTCCACCCACGAAGGGTCCACGAAGTAGCAACCTTGTCTATCCCACCATGGCCGTCGCCCACGAAGGACTTGCCTCACTAGCGGTAGATCTTCACGAAGTAGGCGATCTCCTTGCCCTTACAAACTCCTTGGTTCAACTCCACAATCTTGTCGGAGGCTCCCAAGTGACACCTAGCCAATCTAGGAGACCACTCTCCAAGAAGTAACAAATGGTGCGTTGATGATGAACTCCTTGCTCTTGTGCTTCAATTGATAGTCTCCCCAACCCTCAACTCTCTCTCATAGGATTTGGATCTGGTGGAAAGAGGGTTTAAGTGGAAAGCAACTTGGGGAAGGCTAGAGATCAAGATTCATATGGTAGGAATGGAATATCTTGGCCTCAACACATGAGTAGGTGGTTCTCTCTCAGAAATAGTAAGTTGGAAGTGTAGGTTTAGTCTGATGGCTCTCTCCACGAATGAAGAGGAGGTGGAGGGGTATATATAGCCTCCACACAAAATCTAACCGTTACACACAATTTACCAAACTCGGTGGGACCGAATAGTTAAACTCGGTCAGACCGATTTAGTAAACCTAGCGACCGTTAGTGATTTTCGGTGGGACCGACATGCATCTCGGTGAGACCGATTTGGTTAGGGTTAGGGCATAACGTAATCTCGGTAAGACCGATTACACAAACTTGGTAAGACCGATTTTGGTAATAATCTTTCCAGAGAGTTGGTCAGGTAAACTCGGTGGGACCGATTTGCTCTTTTCGGTGAGACCGAAATGTTACAAAAAGGAAACAGAGAGTTTACATTGCAATCTCGGTGGGACCGAGCGCTCACTTCGGTTAGACCGAAATGTTACGAATGGAAACAGAGAGATTACAATCCCATCTCGGTGAGACCGAGATCCCTATCGGTAAGACCGATTTGCTTAGGGTTTGTGTCAGTGGCTATGACTTTTGGAACCGGTGGCGCCGGATTGAAAGAATCGGTGCGAACGATTTTGGCTTTAGGTTTAGGTCATTTGTGGATGTGGGAAAGTAGTTGAGGGTTTTGGAGCATATCACTAAGCACATGAAGCAAGAGGCTCATTAAGCAACACCTCATCCCTTCTTGATAGTATTGGCTTTTCCTATAGACTCAATGTGATCTTGGATCACTAAAATGTAAAATGAAGAGTCTTGAGCTTTTGAGCTTGAGCCAATCCTTTGTCCTTAGTATTTTGAGGGATCCACTTTCATCATCCATGCCATGCCATTCATTGAGATTTCCTGAAATAATAGTCTTGGAATAGCATTAGCTCAATGAGCTATATGTTGTTATGAATTACAAAAACCACCTAGGGATAATTGCACTTTCACCAGCAAAGGCAAGTATTTCAACATGAGAGTCGCGCTGATCACGACAGTGTAGGACTATCTTGGTTATGGATATATGGCAGGCCAGGTGTGCCATGGATATTGCGGATGCACGCGGTGCATGGATGATACGACGTCTCAGCAGCTAACGTCAAGGAAAGATGGCGGGTCTGGGAAAATCGTGTACATGGGGCATCGAAGATGGCTTGAATAGGACGACCCATGGAGAAACCATGGATATCTATTCAATGGTCACGCTGAGCATCGAGGACCTCCACGTAAGCGGAGCGGTGCCGAAATCGATGAGCTGTTGAAAAACTGGAAGGAGTGCCCCGCGCCGGGAAAGACGATGAGAAAGGCGCCAGACCCGTTGCTGAAGGTATGGAAGACGAGGTCTATTTTCTGGGACTTGGAGTACTGGCACAAACTTGATACACCTCATTGCCTTCATCAAATGCATATCTGTAAGAATGTCCTTGAGAGCTTGCTCGCAACACTGATGAACATGCCGGATAAGACCAAGGATAGGCCGAAGGCAAGAAAAGACTTGCAAGATTTGAAAATCTGGGAAGATCCGCACATGCCGCCCCATAAAATGTCAGACGAGACAGAAACGAAGACAGAGGCATGGGAGAATAAGGGCAAGAAAATAAAGAAAGAGGATTATTGCCCCCCTTCTTGCTTCAGCTTAAGTCAGGCTGAGATCAATGCCTTCTTTAAGTGCCTTACCGGAGTCAAAGTTAGTTCCGGTTACTGTGGCAAGATAAGCAGATATCTAGACATGGACAAGAAAAGGTTTAGCGGGATGAAGTCTCATGACTGTCATGTGATGATGACGCAGATACTACCTGTTGCCCTTAGAGGGATAATGGACAAGCAAGTCCGTGACACGCTTATTGGTCTCTGCAACTTTTTCGACGTCATCTCTCGAAAGTCGATCAGTGTGAAGCAGCTCCGAAGGCTACAGGAAGAGATCGTTGTGATACTGAATGAGCTTGAGATGTACTTCCCGCCCGCGTTCTTTGACGTGATGGTGCATCTATGTGTCCATATTGTGGATGACATAATAGACCTGGGGCCATCATTCCTGCACAACATGATGTCGTTTGAGAGGATGAATGGGATCATCAAAGGATTCGTTCGTAACATGTCCCGTCCGGATGGAAGCATCGTCCAGGGCTATTTGACAAAAGAGTGCATCTCTTTCTATGAGAATTTTCTATATGGCGCAGACCAGCCGCCTGGTGTTAGTATTGGTTTGCCCGTTAACAAGTACGATGGGAGGCTCGAAGGAGATGGTCACTGCAACAGTCGTAGGGAACTGCACATGGCATACTCAGATCGACACAGCGACTTTGACAGAGCAAACTTGCTAGTGCTACAACACCTAGACGAGGTAGATCCTTTCGTGGCACTGCACAAAGAAATTATCGCAAAGAAGTATCGTGACCGGGGGGTATGCAAGACGAACGCCAAAGTTACTAGAGAGCACAACTCCACTTTCCTGCATTGGTTCAAAGAGCATATTATTACTAATCCCCCGGAGGAGGGCTCTAAGGATGGATTGCTCATATACGCCTTAGCACATGGCCCCTCGCCCAACCTTGTAACCTATCAGGCATATGATATCAACGGATACATGTTCTACACGGAGGCCAAAGATATGGACAATGATGATCAGAACTCAGGGGTGACGATGGAATGCATGACCGGCAGCGACAACGGCGCAACTGAACGATTTTATGGAAGGGTCGAGGAGATCTGGGAGCTTGACTACTCTGGACTGCACAACACGACGATGTTCCGTGTCAGATGGGCAAAGAATGTTGAAAGAGAAAACCAGATTTTCACTACCATGAGTATACCCGACGCCAAGAGCGCTACCGTGAACGCTATCGCAAAAAACGAGCCATGGGTACACGCTAAGCACGTGACACAATGCTTCTTCATAACCGACCCATGCAATCCCAGTCGTTTTGTCTTGAAGAGAGGCAAAAGGAACATCATTGGAATGGATGGAGTCGCCAACGAGGAAGATTATGATCAATACGGCAACCCAATGAGGGAAGATGCGATGATGATGAAGTATACGCCAAAAGAAGAATCAATACTACATTACCTAAGAAAAATCGTACTCCATGGAAAAGGCAAAGTCACAATGAGGGGCTCAATTATTCTTCGACGAACAAGAAGGGAAAGAAGCTGACTCAAAAACGAAAATGTCAGCGCTAAGGAACCGTATGTTATCGGTCAAATGATGTAATATATATATATATATATATATATATATATATATATATATATATATATATATATATATATGTTCCTATTTTGTATACACACTTAGCCATTATTATGCATGGGTCCAATGATGCAATATATATGTTCCTATTTTGCATACATATTTAACCGTCAGATGATGCAATATATATCGCCCTCCCTTCGTTCACTGCTCTCTGGAAATAAAAGTGGGAGAAAA
>NC_041383.1:165984713-165995895 GCF_002162155.2 Triticum dicoccoides
CGCTCGCTCCCGACCCGTCGGCCCTCGCCTCCCTCCTCTGCTTCCTCCCCTCCCAACCTCGGCCGTCGTCGGGCCTGCCTCCTCGCCCCTGCACCCTCTTTAAACCTCCCCTCGCACTCTCTCTCTCTCTGCTAGGGTTCTTCGATTAATTTACTTAGGTTTTAGTTAGGGCAGTATGTTAATTAGGTTATCTATTCGGTTATGAATTTAGCTAGGTTTCAAAATTAGCTGAATTTATATGCAAATTTGAACTGGACATGTGATATGTGGATATGTCATGTTTGGAAAATGATCCAAGTGGCCTATGTTACGCCGGAATGTTGATTCATTTCTGTTCCTGTGAATTTCAGGCGCTCGATATGTCCATTTTTTAGCAAAGGTCATGCCGAAATTTCCCGTGAATAAAGGCATGATTTGTGCTACATAGTTGGCATATCGAGTGCTAGCACATATATTTCTTTTTATGTCATTTTTCATTTATTCATACTTTTAGAAATAAATGAGGACACTTAATCATAGGAAACATGTCGAACAACGAAGAAACTGGGCCTTCTGACCAAGATGCAGACGAGATGGATTATGAGGGTGAACAAGAGTACCTCGACTATTTGACTGCTAAGCAAGGTTTGCAGGTCGACCTTGATGATGGTACTGATGCCGACATCGACACCGACGACGCCGACACTGAGACCAGTGGGGAAGGTACCGGCGGGGAAGGTACAGGCGGGGAAGATACCGGAAGGGAAGGTACCAGCCCCGATGTCGCTACCAAAAAGAGGAAGCATAAGAAGTAGAGGATGCAAAAACCTAACAAACTAGGGATTGGACGACTTGTGATCACAAAGATGGCACTTGGCAAGTTTGAGCCGTTAGAGCCGGAAGAACCTCGCAAGTGCTATGGGAACCAAGTAGGATGCATCCTACGGGAATGCGCGAGCATCAACGACGATGAATTAAGGAGTAAAGAACATTTGACGCAGTTGCTCCTAACGAAGTTGCACAAGAGATTCAAGTTCCCCGACCGGGATGATAATATAGAACAACCGTGGGATGATCCGAAGATGAAAAAGATTAACAATCACGCCATGAGCATGTTCAGCAATGATTTGGCCTCCTGGAAAGGGAGGGTCAAACGAGCAATTGAGGCTGATGAACCCTTGTCCAAGATTCTGGAGGAAAATCCGACACTTACGGAAGAGGAGTTCGAAAAGTTCAAGGACACTTGCGCTACCGAGGCAGCCAAGGCTAAGGCTGCGAAATTCGAGATCCTTCAACAAAGGAACATGGGGAAGCATCGCCTCGGAAGCCGTGGCTACCTCGGTAAAAGGCCCATATGGGATAAGGAGGACACAGAACGTGAAGCCGCGGGTCTCCCAAACCCCTTCGCGAAGTTCACCAACCCCTTGGAGCGTGACTTCATCAGGGCCCGCTACAAGTGGGAAAAGGAGAAAAAGGTTTTTTACACGGGCAAGATCACGAGGAAATTGATTAGACTACTGGAGAAGCAACACCGGCTTGCAGCCGAAAGCCCTACTTCTTCGATGAGGCCCAAGTGGGTCACCACTCTCAACCGGGCCTTGAACGAACTTAAGGGACTCCCTTTGGGCCAGCGGCCGCAATATGGTCGTGTGCACGGTGCTGGAGATAGCGCCACATGGAAGGTGTTTTATGACGAGGGCCCGGAGGCCAAGAAGCAGAAAAAGAAGTTTAGTCAGGCAGACATCGACGCGAAGGTGAAGCTTGCGGTCAAGAAAAAAGCAGCTGAGGACGCGAAAAAAGCAGCCGAGGACAAATATGAGTTGCTACAGCAGGCAGTCAATGCAGCTGTAACTGCCTGCAGAAATGATTTCGCTACTAACTTGGTTCCAGTTATCATCAACTGGACGAAGGAAAATCCAGACAAGACGGTACATGATTTCCCGTTGCCCAGTTTCGTCGGGTGCAACTCCATGAACAACAACACCATCGCACGATCACTTGCTCACGCAATCGGGCCTCCTCTCGCAGTCGCTCCCGCTCATAGCAGCCCGTCCTCAGTCTCAGGCGTGCTAGGTGGGCCTTCGTCTTTGGCTGAGCTCGACGCCGTCACGATAATATTCCATTTTTGTTGCCTTTCAGTTGTTTTACGCCACAGACATATGTGTTTGCAGGAGAAAGAAACCCCGTGCACCATACTCTTCTTGATCAAAGGCGAGAAGGTGGACGTGGGAAAGGGAATGATAATGGACCCCTCGCAACCCACGTTCCACAACCAGCCGATCCCCTCTGGGCACTTCAGGGTTAGCTTGACCAGTGTGAAATCGGGGCACGAGGATTTGCCTCCTCCAGTACAGCATGTGGGAGCGGACGACGAGACCCCGCCGCAGATTGGAAGCTGCAAGGGTTGGGTGCTGCTATGGCTGAAGAATCTTATTCTTCTGGAGACGGCCGAGAGCACACCAATAACCACACATCAACAAGCATGTGCGGAGACCACCACCCCGCCTATGCAATTACCATCTCATGTAGTGTCGGGTGAGAGCGGCGGACGACATGATGAAGGGGGTGCAATAGTACTGGCTGATGTAATTTCTCCTGTAGAACAGAGAATGGATGATGAGAAGGAGGTCGACCCTATGGATTACATCAATACAAACACGTATGACTGTGACATAGATATGATGAGTCAACCATATGATGAATTGGGCTATCAGCTTGCTATTGAGGATATGGATGATATGCCCGGGCAGGGTCGTAGCAGGGATTGCAAAAAGTCTCTCTTCATGAAATCCTCCCAGGACACGCCTGAAGATGCCGCCTCAACACAGGCTCAACTAGCCGGGCACGAGGGTCGTACAGTACTTAGCCCGGGAACACTGGGGCAGGGGTTAAGGAAGGGTCTGGAAGGTGTGCCCAAGAAAAAGGAGAGGAAGAGATCGGGGAAGATAACTGCCTCCAAACAAGCCAGAGCACATAGCAGCTAGACGATGCATTCTGAAGATCGTGTACCTGTGAAAGGTGCGGTCATGTTCCATCTCACGGGCGAGCCGATGCTACCGCCGAAACCGCTAGAGGCACTATCAGGTGATCTCAGGAGACTGCATGACCATGTGCTTTCGACTGAGAAAAGCCTACTAGCCTCAAAGGATCCAGGATATCCGACATACGCGGCTCGTGTGCCTGAGGGGATGTGCTACGCCGAGACACGGCCCGCAGAGGTGTTCTTCCTGCGGTTTGACCATATCTTTGAGATGTTTCTAACAAGGCGGCTCGATTTTACAATCGTCCGCCTTTTTGCGCTACATATGAGCTCCGTCATGAAGAGTGAAGAAGTCTCGCAAATCTGTGTGGCGGATCTGTACTACATGCACGAGTCTTTCTTGAGTCTCGGCGAATTTTAGCGTGAAACTGCTAGGGAGTACCTCCAAAACATCATGGTACAGAATAAGGACCGGGAAATTGTCCTCGTGCCTTATCATCCAAAGTAAGTCAGTTCCGGACAACCCTTTTGTACATTTCAATCATTCCTTCTCTCTCATATGGGGAATAATTTGAGGTGTCTTTTCCCCGCAGCAACGGGCGCGCCGTCCTTATCGTTCTTTACCCGCAAGTCTCCCACGCCGTGTATTTTGACCCTTCCAGAGACTACGAGATAAAAGACTACACCCACATAATGAATATTCTAGATGATACTCTCCAAGGCTTCAGCTTTAGAGGTGGCCACGTGCAGATTAGGAAATAAAGGAACAAGAAGATGGGTTTCACGCATAAAACTAACTTCTCCTGCATCCATGTCCCAAAACAAAGCAAGAAGGATGGATTCTACATCGTCCATCTCATGATTCAGTTCAACAGGATCACCAAAAGCTTCGCATAAGAAGCAGAAATGATGATCATATCCACAAGTGGCTAGAATCTCATGGAGAAGCGGATTATAAACTTAGAGATGACTTCTTTCGCATCCAAAGCGACATTGCGACGATCATCATGAAAGAAGTCGTCGATGAGAAGGGGATGTTCCACCACGGCCCTATATCGCGAGCTAATGTCCGAACTCGCATAGGCATGCAACGCCTAGACCTCACGCCATTCAAGAAGCTAGGGTTCATCCTCGATGATATGGAAGGATGGAACTTCTAGTGATTTATGATGCCAATGATGATGATATGTGTCGGTTGAACTTGTATACTTTTTGTAGCGATGAAACTTTGTGATGTCCACGGTCCCTGCCGAACTTGCGTAAGCTACTTTGTTAGTTTGCGTAGGATGACCTGCATACCTCTAGTTAATTAATTTGCATACTGTATGTTGCATCTAGTTGGTAACCCTTTCTTTTTTGGTGTTGATCTAGTATATTTTGTTGCATATATATGATTGTACATCCTCTTCATGAACATGCATCTCTAACAGGTACCTAGTTTCTTGATGGTGAGATGGAATTGCTATGTCGTGTACAAAGGGAAGGTTCTGGGGGTGTACAACGAGTGGCATGAGTGTCAGGCGCAAGTGAATGGGTTCATGGGCGCCAGCCATAAAGGCTTCAAAAGCAGACAAGAAGGAGAAGCTAGTTACTTGAGGTTCACGCTAGCGCGAGAGAGGACTCATAACCGCCACCTCATGTACTGCATAGTTCCGCTCTCACTCATAGTGAGAGCTCTTCTTGCGTATACCTTTGTTTAGATGGATGATGTTGTTGTAGTTGCAAGTATTCGAGACTTGCATGTATCGCTATTTTCGAGATGATGACAAGATACCACTTTGTGTTGGATGATGATTATGATGAGACTATTTGTATGTATATGCTACGATTACATTTATGGTCTCGCAGGCATTTGTATGTGTATCATGATGACATTTCTATGTGCTAAAGATTCTTCTATAAAGCCTGTTCAAATACAAAACAAATATGCCGAAAAAAAAACAAAAAACTACTTAAATTAGTAGTAGCGAGTGTATAAAAGTTAGCAGTAGCGCCGCTATAGCAGTAGCGCGTCCAGGAAAAGCGCGCTAGAGCTACTAGCAGTAGCGAGCTTCCGCTAACCGCGCTGCTGCTACACTTGTGTAGCAGGAGCGCCGGTGAGCACGCGCTAGTGCTATGTGTTAGCTGTAGCGCCTTATTAGTAGCACCGCTACCCGCGCTACTGATACACCTAAAACCCGCGCTGCTGCTAGCCTTTTCCCTAGTAGTGAATGTGTGTCACTACACAGAACACGGAATGTTAGAAAAAAAAAGAACGATCGAAATCTAAGAAATCATATGTTATGGGGAGGTGAGGGGATGACTTACTCAGGAAAGTAACGCACAAGGAAGTTATCCTTATTTGGGTTTGCCAGAATGACGCCTTCGAGGTGTGAACTCGCGACTTGCCGGTCCCCAGCACTTCCCAAGATCTTGGCACACATGTAGAAGGGGTCGACTATCACGATGTCTGGGTCTTGTCTCGAATGATCCACATCTCCATACTCAGCGAAAACAGCTGAACAAAGGTGTAGTGCAGCGGATGAAGATTAAACATAGCAAAGATGTCATCAAACCACAGGACAATCGTACCCCCGATGGCGCCATCCACAAAGCCCTTGCCCTCTGGCACCTTGGCCACGAAAACCGGGTATGCCATATCATTCTGGGAGAGACACCGCTTCTCCGAAGAAAGAACACTGTCATGCAGACTCCGCATAGCACCGGTTGCACCATTGAGCATATTTATCGGTAGAATCGCCCTACCCGCCACATGCACCCTCCTCGAGATATCCTTAGGTGAAGGTGGCCCATCCTGAGCACGGATCGTACTCGGTGCCGGCTGGCTCACACCGGCGCCCTTGTTAGTCTTTCGTTTTCGTCCCTTCTTCTTGATCTGCTGTAATGGGACCGAGCTTTGCTCACAGACCGCCTTCTTGAGCGTGTTGGGGCTGATAATATTTCGCACCTCAGCTATTTGAGGCTCGGTGAAGGCGGGAGCTGGAGGCGTCTCCTGAGAACTGAACGCCAGACGACGCCTGTTGCAATTGGATTTCTCCGCCGTACCAGCTAGATCGCGGTCATCTTGGTTGGGTTCTTGAGAAGGAGGCCCGTAGAACTCGTCACCGTACCCATGTTCGGCAAAATACTTATCGACGTTGGTAAATGTACCGTCGTCATTGTCGTCGTTGTCCGGATCCTGTGCCATATGCATGTCCGGATCCTGTGCCATAGGGATGTCCGACATGTCCGGTAGCGTTGCGGCGTTCTTACCATGGCTTGGTGCCGGCACGACTGGTGGTCTTGTCTGTGGGGTGGTGTCCCCCGCCCCCAAACGAATCTGGCTCTTCGGCCAAAGCAAGGGCCAGTTTACGCAGGCGCTGAGGGTCATCTCATCTTCTTCGTCGGCCCCAGCAGGTCAAATCGGAGGTAACATCTCGTCGCAGCCTGGCAGCACCCGAACTAGTTCAACCCTATACACTGTGGGTGGCATCGGGTTATCATGGAACACGGGGTTGCCCGGTTGAATGATTCTGCCCTTGGCGACATCGACCAACTCGCCGCCCACGAAGTGCAGGAGAGTGCAAGGAACGTCGGCGACACCCCGCGTAAACATGTAGGGCGTCAGGGATGCCAAGTCAAAGGCAAGGAGATGAAGTTATCGGCCGAGAGGCTTAGTTACCATGATGTCGTCGAGCTCGGCTAATGTCGAGGCACCGCCAACGGTGGGCATGCAACTGATGGAGGGGCCGCTTGGTGGCGAGGTGCCGGCCGGCGTACACCCAGGTGCATTAAGCTCCAATGCCCGTGCCGGCACCGGAGACACGAATACCGCCTCCACCGGAGACACCAATGGCGCCGCCTGAGACACCAATGGAGCCGCCTGTGCGTTGTGTGAGTTGCTGGCCATGAAGCTGGGAACCGGGGGAGGCCCCTGTTGGCTGCCCGCAATCCACGTCGTCAACACCTGAATCAACATAGGCACCATGGCGGTGAGCGTCGTTCCCAGTTGTTGTTGCCCTTGCTGTTGGATAATCTCCGGAATCCGCGCCACTTGTGCCTTGAGTGCTTCAACCTCGCGCGCCTGGCTTTCCGAGCTGGTCTTTTTCTCCTTTCGCCCACCAGCGGTATAGTATGATGACCATTTTGTGGACAAGCCTTTCCCGGCCACACGACCAGCTAACGACGGCTTACTGAGCTTATCCTTGTTTTTCATTATGTTCAACGCCCTATTTAAAGGGGTGTCGAAAGGGCAGCTCTGAGACGACCCCGCGCTACTGCTTTCAGTGTCCTGCGGAAGGAACGTGAACCATTTAGAAATATTGGGGATTAATTAGAATGCAACCATATGGAGCTAATTACGCGGGGGTGTATTCCTTACCAGAACAAGCTCAAACGCCCTGGTCTTCGGATCCGTGGTAAGCTCCTTTGTTACCGGGTCCTCCTTGTACCGGGCCCTGACATAGTTCCTGGTCTGCTTGTCATGGTATTTCTCAAAGCGGGGCGGTAGGCCTTGCTCAGCATGCTCCGCGTCCTCCTTGTCCCATATAGGCTCCGCCACTCTGTAACCGCCAGGCCCGAGTTGGTGGACCCCTAAGTTCAACTCCCACATTTCTTTCCCCCACTGACTTGATTCAGAGGTTGCACTGCTCTCGCACTTGATCTTGAACTCCTTGTAGTCATCTTCGCTGATCAAAGAATATTTCGCCTTGATCTTCTCATAACTAGCACCTTTTTCAATCATTGCCTTCACCGTGCTTCTCCAAGTAGACAGGGCCGTGCTCATCTTTGTGAGGGCAGCACTGTTCACTTTATTCCCTGAGAGGCGTGTGTTTGCAAAGTCAGCGGGGAACTTGTATCGTTCATGCAGCTTCGTGAAGAGGAGGCTGCGCAAATTCCCTCGGTCCTTATGCCTTAGGTTGTCGGTGTTGATCGAGACTGTGCTCCGGAGAATGCACCTAAGCTGAACCGAGTACTCCTTGACTAATTCTTTGGGCGCCGTTGGATGCCCGTCGGAGTTCACTTCAGTAAATTCCTCCTTGATGGTGCCGAGCACGCTCGGGCGCCGGTCCTTCCGTTGCCTCTTCGGTTGGTTGCCATCTGTGTGTGCACTGCCATCATCAGTGGTGGCATCCTCGGCGGCACCATCAGTGGTGTCATCCCCGACGCCACTAGGGGTTGTGTAGTCAGGATCGGTGTCTTCCGCAGTGTCCTCATAGAGGTGAGGTTCTTCCTCCATCTCCTGGGACAGCTCCCAGAATTGCTTGCCGCCCGAACCGCCGGCCTCATCGTTGTGGGCCATGTTTCGCTCTAAATAGGAAAAAAGTTTGGTCAAAAAGTTGGTTATTGTCAAGGAACAAGATCATGGTATCATCATTTAGGGTTTGTCGACACCGAGGCATCCTAAAAGCTAAGCTTTTATCATTTAGGGTTTGTCGACACCGAGGCACCCTAAAAGCCTAAGCGTACATTATTTAGGTTCTCATCGACACTAAGGCACCCTAAAAGCCAAGGTTTTATCATTTAGGGTTTGTCGACTCTAAGTTGGGCCTAATCACTTGGCTCTATTACCACCTATGGTTTAATGCAGCAAGAATAAAGGGGCAGTTGATCCTACTTAATTAAGTACTAAGATACCCCGGGCCATCCATTAGTAGCAAGTACCCCATATGTCCGATTTTTAGCAAAGTCATGCTAAAATTCATGGAAAAATTCAGCATGACCTTTGCTGAAAATAGGACATATGGAGTACCCGAATTTGCCAAAACGTAAGTTAATCGACATTCTGGCAAACTCAAGGGCCTCTCGGGGTACCTGCAAAATCATCACGACACAAAGGTCGGAGACAAAACCCAGCAAACTAGCACCACAATGTGCCTCTACTTTTATATGGATGAAAAGGCCACAGACCATATGGTCCTCTGCTTTCATATGGACAAAAATCAGCTCAACTTATGTGAGCTTCCATTCCAGATCTAATAGGTCACCCAACAAAAAATCATCAATAGTTTAGCAAAGCACATAACAATAATGTTAATCTACTGGAAATTCCAAAATAGTAAAGTTCCAATTTAAGTTACTGCAATCTGGCTTTGTATCTGCACTTTTGTGGTGATGCAGAGACCATCTCAGTGCATCAACAAAATTCAGTAAAATTCAATGCATCAAATCCATGTACTCGAGTACTCTTTCTGTGAAATACAGTGCATCTACTGGAAACAAAATTCAGTAAATTTCCAGCAACTACTCCTAATGCAAACAAGATTCACCTAGCAAGGTTTATTTGACCTGGAGTAGTCTATTTCATAGAGTAAACATTAGCACTATTTGACAGTAAAAGGTTTTAGCTAATTTGAATTAACTGAAAGCGGTAGTACACTAGCAGTACATCATTTTTATTGACAGTAAAATGTTCAAAGAAACAGAAATATCAGTACAATAGCTAGATTACACTATCAGTACACTAGAAGTAAAATGTTCATTCTCGAAATAAATAAAAAACATGTCTCAGATGATGAAGCAGTACAAATGATGTGAAGCGTTGTACTGATAGTGGCACTTCTTTGAGCTAAACTTGCAGCTTCAATTGAAAGCTCAGTCTGGAGAGAAAAAAACTAATTGTTAAAATCAAAACAAACTTGACCTCATCATGGAGTTCTGTTATGTAGTGATTTTACACTATTACAGTGAAGAACTAGATAGACACATAAAAGACAACCATGTACAGGCATGTAAACGTACAGAGGAAGGAAAGCATAACAACAGATACCATAAATGTTCAGGTTACGTAGGGTTAATGGTTTTTTCCTCGTAGACTCATGTACATGAGCTATAAATCCAGTATGTGCACACACACACACGTGAGAATAGCCAGGTATAGTCAATTTGGGTTTAATACCCAGGTAATGCTTTAAAGTATAGCAGATCAGGTATATGATCATGCACCTGGGGTTAACGTATCAAGATTTTTCACTTTCCGTGTAATACAGCACAGTAGCTAAATTGATTTGCCTGAAACATGCATGCTAGTGGAAGCTTGCAAACTTAATGTTTTGCTTACCAAGTTGGTAACAGGTAGGTCTGTGACGTCTGTCAGTTTAATTGCTTTCTGAATAAGTTAACGGTGTTGATTCTCGATGAAAACAGTAGCATATCGAAAGAACCGGGTTTTATTTATTTATTTTGAGAATAAAGCAGAACTGCTAGTGTACTGATAACAGTACAAATGATTATACCTAGCATTACAAATGATGAAGCAGTATATACCTGACTGATGTGAAGCATTGTCCCGGATGTATTCACAAGAGGCTAGAAGATGTGCTCAACCAACTGTCAGAAAAACAAATAAATTATTATTTGCCTAAGTTGGTACAAGGAATGTACATGTACCAAAATCTCATCACACTAGCTAAAAGACGACAAACATGGGTACAGTACCATCACATCACACTAGCTTCATTCTGAAGTAAGTTCCTTCTCAGAAAATTACTACTGCATTTTAGTTTCTGTTTTCATTGTTTGTGTGGATCACTAGGTTAATGTAGCTTAAATTCTTTAGAGTTAAAGACCCACATCATTCAGGTATATATTGCAATACCATCTAATTTAGACGAGTGTCTCAAAAAAATCTAATTCATCCCGAAAACATTGAACAATATTTGTTGTTGATAAGTAAAACATGATGGGGCCAAATATTGGTATGATACATAATCCATTTTGAGGTGAGCTATGTATAATAATTTTCTGAGTCCACATGCAAGCAACCTTTTGTTGGGGGTCGTATTTAGTGCATTAAGGATCATGGGTACAGTACTCGTTTAATTCACATCAATACTCACAATTTTCTTTTTGGTAGAAATCATACACATACTTCTAAACGTACTATCCCTATCAACTTCGAGTACGACATATGTTAGGATTAAGAGTAAAAATTTTGAAAGTTCTGAAAAATTCCCATCCTTTCCCCTTTTTTGCCTGTAAGCTTTTTTCTAATGTTATCCCTGGGCTCCTTTTACTTTTGGAACCCTAGTTAGTGTGCTTGCATCCATGGGAATAGCATAGAATCATCAATGAGCAGTTGCGATTAGGGCTGGTGGTGGGGGGCGACGTGGAAGGCGCGGGCTTTGGATGGGGAAGCGAGGCGGGTGGCGGCGAGGCGGACGGTGGGGAGGCGGGGAGCTTTGGACTTGGAGGCGGGGTTGATGGCGGGGAGGAGGGCAGAGGGGAGGTGGAGGGCGCGGTGGA
>NC_041383.1:165996129-165996672 GCF_002162155.2 Triticum dicoccoides
ATGGGGAGGAAGGGTGGAGAGGGAGGAAGAAGGAAGGAGGAGAGGTACCTGGGCGGGCGCGGCCGGTCGCCAGGAGGGTCGGGATCGGGGTTGGGGTCGGGGTCGGTGGCGGCGAAGGGCAGGGGCCGACGCGGGGAGGCGGCGTAGGGCAGGGGCTGATGCAGGGAGGCTGTCAGCGACGGCGAGGTCGCGGAGGCGTCGGTGATGGCGCGGGTCGTCGGGGCAACGTGCGGGTGGGGAAGTGGATCTGGCGAGAGGGAGAAGGGATCGGGCGAGTTAGAGCTAGGGGGAAGATTACTAATGGCGCACCCCCGAGCGGTGCGCCATTAGTAATCTTTTTTTAGATAGCAATGGCGCACCCCCTGGCGGTGCGCCATTAGAAATCTTGTTTTAGATTGCAATGGCGCACCACCCGAGCGGTGCGCCATTATTTTTTGTTGCTATTTTTAAATATTTTTTTATAAAAATAGTAATAACTTTTTTATAAAAACAGTAATAATTTTTTTATGAATATGAAAAAATATCATCAAATGGGGGTGCTCG
>NC_041383.1:165997110-166001645 GCF_002162155.2 Triticum dicoccoides
ATGCGGGGGGTGCTCGGCGGCGGTGGAGCGCGGGCCGGGGAGGGTGCGGGGGGTCGGCGGCGGCGGTGGAGCGAGGGAGGGTGCGGGGGGTGCTCAGCCACGGTGGAGCGGGCCGGGGAGGGTACGGGGGGTCGGTGGCGGCGGTGGAGCGGAGGAGGGTGCGGGGGGCATCGAGATCGAGATGGAGGGGGATATAGATCGAGATGGAGGGGGATCGAGATCGAGTGTCCTCATGAATATTCAATATTTTTTCATATTGAATATGAAAAAATACCATCATACTTGAAAAACTATTCATGAATTCAAAAAGTGCCCATGAAATTTAAAAACATTCATGAGTTCAAAAAGTGCCCATGAAATACAATAATCGAGAAATGGAGGCTACAATTTAAATACAATCGTTCTTAGCTAGCTATCTGTTCACAATCTTCTTGCCCTTACTTTTCGTAAATGGAGTTCTTTTCTTGAGCGGACGTCCTTTAGGTAGGGTGGTCCTGCTTCTTCTTGTGGTGTATGCTGGTACTTCATCGTCGTCATCATGTTCCATCTTCGGGTCGCCGTACTTGTCGAAGTCTTACTCATTGGCGACTCCATCCATTCCGATGATCTTCCTTTTGCCTCTCCTCACGACAACACGACTGGGCTTTGGCGGGTCGGTAATGAAGAAGCATTGTTCCACTTGGGAAGCCAGTACCCATGGCTCATTTTTCACGGTGACGTTTGCACCCGCGGTCTTGGATTTGGCTTCAGGTATAACCATGGAGGTGAAATACCGGTCTTCTTTTATGACGTTCTTGGCCCATCTGACACGGAACATCGGGACCTTCTCTCCAGCGTAGCTTAGCTCCCAGATCTCCTCAATCCTTCCGTAGTATCTGTCCTTGTCGTTACCGGTGTAGGATTCCATCTTTACCCCAGAGTTCTGATAACCATCGCTTTTCATGTCCTTTCCCTCGGTGTAGAATGTGTAGCCGTCGATATCGTACGCCTCATACGTCATCAGGTTGTGCTCGGCGCCCTGTGACAAGGCAAATATGAGTTGTTCTTCCGCGGAAGAATCCTCATGTAAAGGGTACGACAGAAGCTTCTGCTTCAACAAACGCGTGAAACATGAGTTGTGCTCTTTGATTATATTTTCTTCTGTCTTCTGTTGGCCTCGGTCATTGTACATCTTCTCAATAAAGGTTTTGTGCTCTACCACCCAAGGATCGACCATTTCTATGTGTTGTAGCGCGACTAGGTTTGCTCTTTCAAAGTCGGCAAGTCGACCCTCGAAGTCGACATGCATTTCGCGGCGACCCTCACGGTGACCCAATCCAGCGAGCCTGCCGAGGTGCCTATTGACAGACAGACCAACGGGGTTCTCGATGCCTAGATAATTCATGCAGTAGGAGATACACTCTTCGGTCAGAAAGCCCCTGGCTATGCTTCCCTCTAGACGTGACATGTTGTGAACGTATCCTTTGATGACACCATTCATCCTTTTGAATGGCATCATGCTGTGCAGGAACGTCGGCCCGAGTTGGATGATATCCTCCACGATATGGACCAGCAGATGCACCATAACGTCGAAGAATGCAGGCGGGAAGTACATCTCAAGCTCGCATAGTATCACCATGATCTCTTCCTGTAGCCTTCTGAGTTGCCTCACGCCAACCGACTTCCGAGAGATGACGTCGAAAAAGTTGCATAGGCCAAATAGCATTTAACGGACATGCGCGTCCATGATCCCACGGATTGCAACTGGAAGTATCTGCGTCATCAGCACGTGACAGTTGTGAGACTTCATCCCGCTGAACTTCTGCTGCGCTGGGTCTAGGTATCTGCTTATCTTCCCCGCGTAACCGTAAGGAAGTTTTACTCCTACGAGGCAGGTGAAAAACTAATCGATCTCCTCCTGACTTAGAGTGAAGCACGCGGGAGGGTAGTCATTTCCGGTCTTCTTGGCCTTTTTGCCTTTTCGATGACTTTCCGTGTCCTGCTTCGCCTCATCATCATCATCATTAGCGTGAAGCTCCTCCATGATGCCCATTGATTTCAAGTCTGCCCTTTCTTTCGGCCCATCTTTTGTCCTCTCTAGAATGTTGAGCAGGGTACCAAGCAGACTCTCGCACACATTCTTCGTGATATGCATGACATCAAGGTTGTGAGGCACACGGTGGATTTTCCAGTACGGCAAGTCCTATAAAACAGACCTCATTTTCCATACCTTCAGCAGCGGCTCTGGCGCCTTTCGCTTCTTTCCCGACTCTGGCGCCTTTTGCTTCTTTCCCAGCAGTGGGCAATATTTCCAATTTTTCAACAGCTCGTCTATTTCCTCGCCGCGCCTCATACGCGGGCGTCTTCGGGGTTCGGTTTCACCATCGAACAGATCCTTACGTTTCCTCCACGGGTCATCATCGCGAAGCCACCTTCGATGTCCCATGAACACGGTTTTCAAAGACCCGGGATCTCTATCTAGCTGGCGATACGTTGTGTCATCCATGCACGTAACACATCCAGAAAATCCGTGGACCACCTGCCCCGCGACATATTCGTAACCGAGATAGTCGTTCACCGTCATGAGCAGTGCGGCTCTCATAGGGAAATAGTCTTTCTGTGCGGCGTACCATGTATTGGCTGGCGTTTTCCACAGCATGTCTAGCTCCTCTTTCAGCAGCCCTAGATACAGATTGATGTCGTTCCCTGGTTGTTTCGGCCCTTCAATTAACATACTCATGTGAATGTACTTCCTCTTCAGGCACAACCAGGGAGGAAGGTTGTACATCCACACAAACACAAGCCAGGTGCTATGTGTGCTTCTCTGGATGCCAAACGGATTGACTCCATCGGTGCTCGCGCCCAGCACGATGTTCCTTGGATCCTTCCCAAATTTTGGGTGTTCGAAGTTCAACGCTTGCCACTGACTCCCATCCCTAGGGTGACTTAGCATCTTGTCTTTTTTATTTATCTCCGAATCATTTGCTTCATCTTCTGGCTTCTTCTCCTCCCTATCCGCGTGCCAACGCAGGAGCTTTGCTACCTTAGGGTCCGCGAAATACCGCTGTAGACGAGGAGTGATTGGAAAGTACCACACCCCTTTTTGAGGAGCTTTCTTCCTCTTCTTGTATCGAGTGACGCCGCACACCGTACATATGGTAGACTCCGCGTGCTCGTCCCGATAAATGATGCAATTGTTCATGCACACATGGTATTTCACGTGCAGTAAATCCAGAGGACACACAATTTTCTTCGCCTCCTCGAAACTGGTCGGGCACTTGTTCCCCTTGGGAAGACGTTCGCGCCAGAATGTCATGTTCTCATCGAAGCATGCGTCGGTCATTTTGTGTTTTACCTTCATCTCCAGAGCCATGAGCGTTACTTTCAGGCGGGTATCCTCGGGCCTGCATCCTTCATACAATGGAGTAACCGTGTCTATCTCCAGTTGATCCAGCTTGGCTTTCTCTCGGGCGGCAGCTCTTGCGTTATCCGTTTGCTTGAGAAGTAGCTTTTGAATATGAGGGTCCTGCACCCAGCCCATCGATGATCCATCGTCGTCTGCTCCGCCGGCATCTTTATCTTCATGATCATGCCCTTCGTCTGCTCTGGCATCTTCCTCATCATCATGTCCTGCATCTTCTACATGATGACTGCGTACAGGATCACCGTCGTGATCATGTCCGGGAGATTCTTCGTCTTCTCGCCCGCCCGAGCCGCCGTGGTTGTCTTGCTGCCCTTCCTCATTTCTTGCCCGGCCCCCATGGACGACTTCATAGTCATCTTCATCACCTTGCCACCAATAGCCATCCATGAAACCACGCAAGAGCAGGTGGTCCCGCACCTGCCCGGAATCCAGGTCTGCAATAAGGCTCTTCATCTTGCATCTTCGACACGGACATCTTATCTCCGTCTTGTTCTTTTGAAGCATCTCGACCTTCGTGGAGCTCAAAAACCTATTCACGATGCCTTCGGTCATCGTGCGGACCATGGTCGCTTGCGGGGTAGAGCAAAATGATATTTTAGAACCAAGAAAAAATTTGGCATGACTTTCCCTAAAAATAGGACCAAAAAGAATGCATAGTGCCAAAATTCTCGCCGAAACGAAAATGAATCAACATTCCGGCAAAATATTGGCAACTATCGCATTTCAAATACCGGTACCTGCAAACACAAACATATATGCAACACCACAAACATATGCAACACCACGAACATACATAGATCTAGCTAGGCCATAAAAAGTGCATGTGCATGTTGTTGGAGGGAGAACAACATAAAGATAGCTTCCCCCTTACTTACCTATCAAAAAAAGGTAATTTAACCACTTAATTTGGATGAATCTATGGTGCAAATGAGGTGAGGAGGAGGAGGCAGCCGAGACAAGCTTGGAGGAGGAGGTGGAGAGAATGAAGTGGGGAAAGTGAGTGGGTAGGTGTGGATGTCCAAAATATCTAGCTGGTCCCAGGTTACTAATGGCGCACCACCTACAAATGCGCCATTAGTAACCCTGGTTACTAATGGCGCACCTGCTGATGGTGCGCCATTAGTAGTTTTGC
>NC_041383.1:166002152-166016380 GCF_002162155.2 Triticum dicoccoides
TGGCGCACCGGGGCACAGTAACTAGTAATGGCGCACTATTCCCTAGTGCGCCATTAGTAGTTTTGCAAAAAACAGAATAAAAAAATATAGTAGTGGCGCACTATGCGGCTGGTGCGCCATTACTAGTTAGAAGTAGTAATGGCGCACTGTGCCCTGGTGCGCCATTAGTATGTTTGGAAAAATAAAAAAAATTGCTACTAGTGGCGCACCATGTGTCTGGTGCGCCATTAGTGTCTTTCACACTAATGGCGCACCAGCACATGGTGCGCCACTGCTATATAGTAGTGGTGCACCACATGTCTGGTGCGCCATTAGTGGCCATTCTATCTATAGCCCGTTTCCTAGTAGTGACGTATCAAACATCCCCAAGCTTAATTCCTGCCCGTCCTCGAGTAGGTAAATGATAGAAACAAAAATTTTGATGTGGAATGCTACCTAACATATTTATCAATGTAATCTTCTTTATTGTGGCAAGAATATTCAGATCCATAACATTCAAAACAAAAGTTTAATATTGACATAAAAACAATAATACTTCAAGCATACTAACAAAGCAATCATGTCTTCTCAAAATAGCATGGCCAAAGAAAGCTATCCCTACAAAATCATATAGTCTGGCTATGCTCTACCTTCATCACACAAAATATTTAAATCATGCACAACCCCGATGACAAGAAAAGCAATTGTTTCATACTTTTGATGTTTTCAAACCTTTTCAACTTTCACACAATACATGAGCGTGAGCCATGGACATAGCACTATAGGTGGAATAGAATATGGTGGTTGTGGAGAAGACAAAAATAAGGAAGATGGTCTCACATCAACTAGGCGTATCAACGGGCTATGGAGATGCCCATCAATAGATATCAATGTGAGTGAGTAGGGATTGCCATGCAACAGATGCACTAGAGCTATAAGTGTATGAAAGCTCAAAAAGAAACTAAGTGGGTGCGCATCCAACTTGCTTTCTCAAGAAGACCTAGGGCAGTTTGAGGAAGCCCATCATTGGAATATACAATCCAAGTTCTATAATGAAAATTTCTCACTAGTATATGAAAATGACAACATAGGAGACTCTCTATCATGAAGATCATGGTGCTACTTTGAAGCATAAGTGTGGTAAAAGGATAGTAGCATTGCCCCTTCTCTCTTTTTCTCTCATTTTTTTTGTTTTTTCGGACTTCTCTCTCTCTTTTTGGCCTCTTTTTTTCCTCTAGAGTCTCATCCGGACTTGTGGGAGAATCATAGTCTCCATCACCCTTTCCTCACATGAGACAATGCTCTAATAATGAAGAACATCACACTTTTATTTACTTACAACTCAAGAATTACAACTCGATACTTAGAACACAATACGACTCTATATGAATACCTCCGGTGGTGTACCGGGATGTGCACTGATTCAAGAGTGACATGTATGAAAGAATTATGAATGGTGGCTTTGCCACAAATACGATATCAACTACATGATCATGCAAAGCAATATGACAATGATGGAGCGTGTCATAAACGGAACGGTGGAAAGTTGCATGGCGATATATCTCGAAATGGCTATGGAAACGCCATAATAGGTAGGTATGGTGGCTATTTTGAGGAAGGTATATGGTGGGTGTATGGTATCGACGAAAATTGTGCGACCCAAGATAGGCTAGCAATGGTGGAAGGGTGAGAGTGCGTATAATCCATGGACTCAACGTTAGTCATAAAGAACTCACATACTTATTGCAAAAATCTATTAGTTATCGAAATGAAGTAGTACGTGCATGCTCCTAGGAGGATAGATTGGTAGGAAAAGACCATCGCTCATCCCAGACCGCCACTCATAAGGAAGACAATCAATAAATAAATCATGCTCTGACTTCATCACATAACGGTTCACCATACATGCATGCTACGGGAATCACAAACTTCAACACAAGTATCTGTCAAATTCACAACTACTCCACTAGCATGACTCTAATATCACCATCTTCACATCTCAAAACAATCATAAGGAATCATACTTCTCATAGTATTCAATGCACTTCATAAGAAAGTTTTATTATATCCATCCTGGATGCCTATCCTATTAGGACTAAATTCATAACCAAAGCAAATTACAATGCTGTTTAAGACTCTAAAAATAATATAATTGAAGCATGAGAGTTCATCAATTTCTTCAAAATAAAACTACCATCGTGCTCTAAAAAAATATAAGTGAAGCACTAGAGCAAACGACAAACTACTCCAAAAGATATAAGTGAGGATCAATGAGTAGTCGAATAATTCTGTAACTATGTGAAGACTCTCTAACATTTAAGAATGTCAGGTCTTGGGATATTATTCAAACAGCAATCAAAACAAAATAAAATGACATTACGCTCCAAGCAAAACACATATCATGTGGTGAATAAAAATATAGTCTCAAGTAAACTTACCGATGAACGAAGACGAAAGAGGGGATGCCATCGGGGCATCCCCAAGCTTAGGCTCTTGGTTGTCTTTGAATATTACCTTGGGGTGCCTTGGTCATCCCCAATCTTAGGCTCTTGCCACCTTTTTCCATAGTCCATCGAATCTTTACCCAAAACTTGAAAACTTCACAACAGAAAACTTAATAGAGAACTCCTAAGCTCCGTTAGTATAAGAAAATAAATCACCACTTAGATACTATTGTAAAATCATTCTAAATTCACATTGGTGTAATATATACTGTATTCCAACTTCTCTATGGTTCATACCCTCCGATACTACTCATAGATTCATCAAAATAAGCAAACAACACATAAAAAACAGAATCTGTCAAAAACAGAATAGTCTGTAGTAATCTATAACTCTCAAATAATTCTGTAACTCTAAAAATCCTAAAAAATTAGTAAAACCTGCACAACTTGTGTACCAATCCATAACAAAAAGAATCATATCAAAAGCACATTTCTGTGAATTATCAAAATTAATTTACTGGGCGCAAAAGTTTCTGATTTTCAGCAGGATCAACACAACTATCACCATAAGCTATCCTAAAGGTCTTACGTGGCACTTTATTGAAACAAAAGCTATAATACATGATTACTACAGTAGCTTAATCATGTGAACACGCAAAAATAGTAAGGGTAAATATTCGTTGTCTCACAACAAGGGCTTTTCTTTAATGCCTTTTTAGCAAGGCATGATGATGACAATGATGCTCTTGAAACATAACGGGAGCATCATAAAGCATATGACTAGCACATTTTAGTCTAACCCAGTTCCTATGCATAGGGATTTTGTGAGGAAACCACTTATGGGAACAAGAATCAACTAGCATAGGAAAGCAAAACAAGCATAGCTTCAAGATTTTCAACACATAGAGAGGAAACTTGATATTATTGCAATTCCTACAAGCATATATTCCTCCCTCATAATAATTTTCAGTAGCATCATGAATAATTCAACAATATAACTATCACATAAACCATTTTTTTCATGATGCACAAGCATATAAATTGTATTACTCTCCACATAAGCAAATGTATTGTCCTTCATAATAGTGGGAACAAACTCTACCAAATAACTATCACGTGAGGCATAATCCAATTGAAAAGTAAAATCATGATGACAAGTTTCATGGTTATCATTATTCTTTATAGCATACATGTCATCACAATAATCATCATAGATAGCAACTTTGTTCTCATAATCAATTGAAACCTCTTTCAAAATAGTGGATTCATCACTAAATAAAGTCATGACCTCTCCAAATCCACTTCCATAATTATCACAATAAGATTCAACACCCTACAAAATAGTGGGATCATTACTTCCTAAAGTTGACACTCTTCCAAACCCACTTTCATAAATATAATCATCATAAATAGGAGGCATGCTTCCATCATAATAAATTTTCTCATCAAAACTTGGGGGACAAAAAATATCATATTCATCAAACATAGCTTCCCCAAGCTTGTGGATTTGCATATCATTAACATCATGGATATTCAAGGAATTCATACTAACAACATTGCAATCATGCTCATCATACAAAAATTTAGTGCCAAACATTTTATAGATTTCTTCTTCTAGCACTTGAGCACAATTTTCCTTTCCCTCATTTTCACGAAAGATATTAAAAACATGAAGCATATGAGGCACCCTCAATTCCATTTTTTTGTAGTTTTCTTTTATAAACTAAACTAGTGATAAAACAAGAAACTAATAGATTTAATTGCAAGATCTAAGGATATACCTTCAAGCACTAACCACCCCGGCAATAGCGCCAGAAAAGAGCTTGATGTCTACTACACAACCTTCTTCTTGTAGACGTTGTTGGGCCTCCAAGTGCAAAGGTTTGTAGGACAGTAGCAAATTTCCTTCAAGTTGATGACCTAAGGTTTATCAATTCGTGGGTGGTGTAGGATGAAGATGGTCTCTCTCAAGCAACCTTGCAAGCAAATAACAAAGAGTCTCTTGTGTCCCCAACACGCCCAATACAATGGTAAATTGTATAGGTGCACTAGTTTGGTGAAGAGATGGTGATACAACTGCAATATGGATGGTAGACATAGGTTTTTGTAATCTGAAAATATAAAAATGACAAGGTAGCAAGCGACAAAAGTGAGCATAAACGGTATTGCAATGCTTTGAAACAAGGCCTAGGGTTCATACTTTCACTAGTGCAAGTTCTCTCAACAATAATAACATAATTAGATCATATAACAATCCCTCAACATGCAACAAAGAGTCACTACAAAGTCACAAATAGCGGAGAACAAAGTAAGAGATTATTGTAGCTTACGAAACCACCTCAAAGTTATTCTTTTCGATCAATCCATTGGGCTATTCCTATAAGTGCCACAAACAGCCCTAGAGTTCGTAGTAAAATAACACCTCAAGACACACGTCAACCAAAACCCTAATGTCACCTAGATACTCCAATGTCACCTCAATTATCCGTGGGTATGATTATAGGATATGCATCACGCAATCTCAGATTCATCTATTCAAACCAACACAAAGAACTTCAAACAGTGCCAAAGTTTCTACCAGAGAGTCAAGACAAAAACGTGTGCCAACCCCTATGCATAGATTCCCAAGGTCACGGAACCCGCAAGTTGATCACCAAAACATACATCAAGTGTTCTCAAATCCTTTAAGACTCAGTGCGATAAGATAACTTCAAAGGGAAAACTCAATCCATTACAAGAGAGTAGAGGGGGAGAACCATCATAAGATCCAACTATAATAGCAAAGAGAGAGAGAAAGAGAGAGAGAGAGAGAGAGAGAGAGAGAAAGAGAGAGAGAGAGAGAGAGAGAGAGAGATCAAACACATAACTACTGGTACATACCCTTAGCCCCGAGGGTGAACTACTCCCTCATCGTCATGGAGAGTGTCGGGATGATGCACATGGCCACCGGTGATGGATCCCCCCTCTGTCAAGGTGCTGGAACAGGATCCCGATTGGTTTTTGGTGGTTATACACAGGCTTGCGGCGGCAGAACTCCCGATCTAGGTTATGTTCTGGAGGTTTGGGGATTTATAGGAGAGGTTGGCGTCGAGAACAAGTCAGGGGGGCCTACAGGGAGTCCACAAGGCAGGGGGAGCTCCCTCCACCCTCGTGGGACCCACGAGACTCCCCTCCAATAACTCTTCATTCCAGTATTTTTTATATTTTCCAAAAAAACTCCGTTGATTTTCACCGCATTCCGAGAACTTTTATTTTTGCACAAAAACAACACCACAGTAGTTCTGCTGAGAACAACGTCAGTCCGGGTTAGTTCTAACCAAATCATACCAAAATCATGTGAAAATATTATAAACATGGCATGAATACATCAAAAAAATATAGATATGTTGGAAACGTATCAACATGTCCGTCACATAGAAAACATGCGCCACATCATTGGCTAGGACGAATGGTTCATCTGTGTATCAAAGATTATTGAGATCCACTATTGACATTCCGTACTATGGGTCTACCTGTACCCCGCCACCTGTCAGATTGACCCATTTGCACCGAAACAAAGGGACCTTAAAATTACGTCCATAGTCATTTTCCCATATCTCCTCTATGTAACCATAATATGTGTCATTTGCCCTATTGGTGTTTGCTGCATCAAAGCCGACACCATTGTTTTGGTTGGTGCTCTTTTTATCTTGGGAGATCGTGTAAAATGTATTCCCATTTATCTCGTACCCTTGGAAAGTCAATACAGTCGAAGATGGTGTCCTGGCCAACAAGTTTAGCTCATCTCCAACAATGTTGTTACCCATGAGATTTGATTGCAACCAACCGCTGAAAGTCCCCACGTGTTCACGTGTAATCCAGTCGTCAGACTGCTCTGGGTGTTTGGAGCATAGAATATTCTTGTGTTCATTGATATACGGGGCCACCAAGGTAGAATTCCATAGAACTGCGTAGTGTGCTTGCGCCCAAGAATGCCCATCCCTACATATTATTGAATCTGCACCTAGTGTGCCTCTTCCACCCAGTCTCCCCTCATGCCGCGATAGAGGACCAACAATCGTCTTAAGGTCAGGAATAAAGTCAACACAAAACGAAATGACCTCCTCTGTTTCATGGACCTTGGAGATGCTTCCTTCTGGCCTGGCATGCTTACAAATGTATTTCTTTAATACTCCCATGAACCTCTCAAAGGGAAACATATTGTGTAGAAATACATGATAGAATGTCAATCTCATCAAATAGGTGAACTAGGACGTGTGTCATAATATTGAAGAAGGATGGTGAGAACACCAACTCGAAACTGACAAGACACTGGACCAAATCATTCTGTAACCTTAGCAGGATTTCTGGATAGATTACCTTCTGAGAAATTGCATTGAGGAATGCACATAGCTTCACAATGGCTAATCAAACATTTTCTAGTAGAAGCCCCCTCAATGCAACCGGAAGTACTTGCATCATAATCACATGGCAGTCATGAGACTTTGGGTTCTGGAGTTTTTTCTCTGGCATATTTATTATTTCATTTATATTCGATGAGAAGCCAGATGGGACCTTGTTACTGAGCATGCATTCTAAAAAGATTTTCTTCTCTACTTTGGTAAGAGCGTAGCTGGCAGGACCTTGATACTGCTTTGGATGCATGCCGTCTTTTTCGTTCAACGTTGCTGGTCCTCCCGTGCCCCAGGTGTTTCTTTTGTCTTCGCATACACGCCCAAGAAGCCTAGCTAGTTCACGCAAAGATTCGTCGTCATGTACATCACGTTGATTGTAGAGCGGACCTCTAGCACTACCCCAGTCTAATTTTTTCCTGACGGTTTAGCACATTCGTGAAGGTTGCCAGGCCTCCTTTAGGAACGTGCCGCACCCGGCCTTCAGGAACGTGGGTGCGTAGAATAATGCGTTCGTTTTGGCTTGGGAGAGGACGAAGAGTCAAAATCCCTAGAGTCTTCCCCATATCACTAGTTGCATCCCGCCGCCTCCTCCGTGTCTGGCGTCGCCGCACCCTGGTGCTTGATCCCAATCCCGCCGCTGCCGCCCCACGCCTCCAGCGCCATCTCCATCTCCATCCCCGTGGAGGGTCGGTCCCTTGCTGTCCAGCCACTCCCACGCCGCCTCCCTCTCATCGAAGGGCGCCTCCCTCGTCGTCCAGCGCTGCCCCCTCGCCGTCCAGCGGCTCCAGTGCCGCCTCCATCCCGATTAACGGGCGCCTCCCTCGCCGTCCAGCCACCCAGCGCCGCCTCTCTCCCCGTTGACTGGGTCCTCTCTCGCCCTCCAGATCTGCTTTCCTCGCCATTCAAATCCGATTCCCATGCCGGCCAGCCGCCTCACCCTTCTGTCTCCCTCCTAGTCCAGCTTCTCCCACTGCCAAGTCAACTCTTGGCGAACTGCAACCGACCTGGGGAGAGGAAGACCCAAAAAACGTAGCAGCATGCACTTTTTTTCATTATTGGTGTCTGAATCCTAGCAGAGAGTTCAGCAGTAGCCACAATGGTCTTTGTTTTAGTTAGATCTGTCCTAATAACACACCTGGTACTGTATTTGACTAACTTGAAGTTGACATATTGTGTTTATTTTCAGAAATCCGAGGGAAACATAAATTGGAAACTAGAGGAGTTATGGGCAACTTTACTAGTCTGAATCCCTAGTTGAGAGTTCAGCGGTAGCCGCAATGGTATATTTTTCTTTATAGTCTATAAGATTAATAGAATATATGCACGATTTGGAATGGCCGACATTGTAGGATAAATTAGTACTGTATTAGTTTTGAGGCTCCCTTCTTATATTCTGGTATTGTGGGCAATCGTGATTTTGGCATGCTCACTGGAATCAAGTGAGGTGAGAATATCGATCTTCCAGACACCTATTTCTTCTTGTGAATTTAGAAAAGGGAGGTTGAGACATCATCTCCATTTCCCTATTTCTCTAATCTATAGGGCAGTGAGATAACGATGAATGCGACAGCGAGAAATGATGGTTCTCCAAATCTTCCTTTCTGTGGTATCTTCTAAGGCATCCCTGATATGTCTCTTTTTGGTTCTTAATTTTTTTTGCTATGAATAGTTCATCTCCTAAATATATCTTAATTGTGTTTGTCTCTAGGAGCGTGACATCGTAACCCAGACTAGTTCTTTCCAGATTTAGATATTTAGCTCGACATTAAAATCGCAACTTCGTGAGATTCTAAACCTGAAGGGAGAGCACTACGTAGCGTTCCTATTTGATATCTCTCTTTTTCATATCTCATGGGATAGCTACACCCATGCCAGTGCTAAATGCTTATTACTTGGTTGCACTGCTGAAATTGAGCTGAATTACACTTCTACAACTTTGTAGCTATATGTGAGCCTCCCACTAATTTTTTGACAGTTGCTTAGTTAGGTACACTCATTCATGGTTTTTTATTACAGTTTCTTAGCATACATGATATGCTTACCAACAGGTTCTTGTACTACTATCTTCGAACATTTCAAAGCTTAAGACATGGCAAACTGATGAGTTGGACAACTTTATGATGCTATCACCAATTCATTTTAAGCATACATATATAGCAGTTCTTAATTCTTGGTGATCAAAATGCGCATGATTTAAGGTACTAAGTGATGTGCTAACATATTTTGCACTTACCTATGTTGTTTTACATATGCCCATTATTTTCTATTCATGTTCATATAACAAAATCTCATCGAAATATTGGCAAGCAATTCCTACAGCAACGCGCAGGGTATCATCTAGTAACAGTAGATAGTTTATTTTGTTAACTAGAGAAGTGCTACTGGTGACAAGTTATATAATAGGTCCATGTACTAAAACCCAGCGTATATATAATAGGTATTTCCCGATGACAAGTTATTTTCTTTGTGATTACTAGGTTCCAAACCTGTTGTTTGATGTTACTGGTATTATGTTTGGTCAATGGCATACCTTCTGGGAGTTCTTCTTTGCAACTTTGATTGGGAAGACCAGCATCAAGACTCGTATTCAGGTCTGTTCTATACATTTTTTATCAATTAATCCTTGTTTTAGTTGTTTTTAAGGTACTTTGGTCATAGACTATTGTAGTAAAAGGTTCAGAGGTCCAACTTGTTTAATTTCATATGCACACTTGATACTGTTATAGTTGCTTTTAGCCATGAAGATTGTGATAACTATAGTCTTCAGATCTAAAATTATAGTTCTATGATGAAGTTATTGTGTAGTTGTCAATTCCTTGTGGTTTGGAGACGTTATAGAGAAAGTTAGAAGACATTCATGCCAACAATATAGATCATCTTTATCTAGTTCTATTTGCTGGAAACGACCTTATTTCACCACACTTATTCATCTGTGTACTGTCGAATGTGCATGTTCATCTCTTTTTTGTTTTCTGTATATCACAGTTATTCCTTTGGCTGTATTTAGTTGAAATCTGTTTCAACATTGGAAGTACTTAATACTTATAATTTTTTCCCTTTTAGGTGGATGGATCTTCCCAAGCCTAAGAGCATGCTGGTACTCTGTTTGGCAGCTTCTTCCCATGCCAAGAAGACCATGGTGCTACTTCGGCCAAGGAGAATCATTTAGGAATGTATTTTCTGACTGTTCAGCTTCGTTTGTCTTTTGGAGGGGCTAAATGGAGCAGCTCTTGTTCTTTTTAATTTTTTGGTAACCATGAGTTGGAATATCATTTTGTGAACAATTCAAGATATTACAATGAATGTGGTCTTATTTACTCAGGTGTGCATATTGCTGTCCAGAAATATGAATGGAATCAATTTGTATTTTTGCTGAATTCTGAATGATTTAATGTAATACCTACCGAATTTGCTGTTCTGGACTTCTATACAGTAGCATGTTCATTAGCAGAAGTTCAATCCTGAAGGTGTATTCCTGACAGGGATACCATCAGGAAAGACAAACTTAGGGCAAAATGTCGTCCGTCAGGAAACGCCATCAGGAATGTATTTCCTGACGGTTACCCTCATGAATGAAGGTCATTCCGTACAGGCTGTTGCTGACGGGTGATTCCTGACGGTATGGGCATGTTCCTGGCGGGTATGGCTTATTCCCGACGGGTTTCAGCCATCAAGAAAACTCAATTTGGGGTAGTGTAGGTCTTTCTAATAGGGTAGGTCCCAAAATATAGATTTCTTATTTCACATGGGTGTGTGTCCGTTAGTATCATTCAGAACAGATTGTCCGCCAGGACCTTTTCCATAGATTGATTTTAAAAGTTTGACCATATCAAATATATCATCACTAGTACGGAGGACATGCTTCTTCCCATGATCTGCCTTACCTTTGAAATGCTTGCCTTTCTTTCTTAAGGCATGCTTGGACAGAAAAAATCGACGATGTCCCAGGTATACATTCTTCTTACGTTTGTCAAGATATATACTTTCAGTCTCATATAAACACTGTGTGCATGCATTGTGTCCCTTGTTTGTCTATCCTGAAAGGTCACTAAGAGCAGGCCAATCATTGATGGTTACAAACAACAATGCTCGTAGGTCAAAATCCTGTTGTTTGTGCTCATCCCACGCACGTACACTTTTCTTATTCCACGGCTGTAGAAGTCTTCAACTAATGGCCTTAGGTACACATCAATGTCGTTGTCGGATTTCTTAGGGCCTTGGATGAGCACTGGCATCATAATGAACTACCGCTTCATGCATAACCAAGGAGGAAGGTTATAGATACATAGAGTCACGGGCCAGGTGCTATGATTGCTGCTCTGCTCCCTAAAAAGACTAATGCCATCTACACTTAAACCAAAACATAAGTTTCTTGCAAGACCTGCAAAGTTCGGCCACTTTCTCTCGATTTTTCTCCACTGCGACCCATCAGCGGGTACTCTCAACCTCCCATCTTTCTTACGGTCTTCTTTGTGCCATCACAACAACTTGGCATGCTCTTTATTTCAGAACAGACGTTTTAACCGTGGTATTATAGGAGCATACCACATCACCTTGGCAGGAAGCCTCTTCCTGGGGCGCTCGCCCTCAACATCATCAGGGTCATCTTGTCTGATCTTATACCGCAATGCACCGCATACCGGCATGTCAAATTCTTGTACTCCTCAGGATGCAGTCATTAGGGCATGCATATATCTTCTATACCTCAAATCTTAGAGGGCAGAGAACCTTTTTTGCTTCGTACGTACTGTCAAGCAATTCGTTATCCTTTGGAAGCTACTACTTCTTTATTTTAGTAGCAAACCAAATCCCATGTCAGATACACCATTCTCTGCCTTCCATTGCAACAATTACAGTGTGGTACCGAGCTTTGTGTTGTCATCTTCGCAATTTGGGTACAACCGTTTTTTGTGTCTAACATGCAATCGAACTTCAACTTCTCCCTTTCACTTTCGCATCCTCTCTATGCATCAACAATGACTCGGCGAAGATCATCATCGGGCACATCTGGTGCCTCTTGATCTTCAACTTCCCCCATTGCAGTATCACCGTATTCAGGGAGCATAGGATAGTTATCATCATCCTCTTCTTCTTCATTGTCTTCCATCATAACCCATCTTTCTCTGTGCTTGGTCCAAACATTATAGTGTGGCATGAAACCCTTCTCAAGCAGGTGGAAGTGAAGGATTTTCGAGGAAGAGTAATCCTTTGTATTCCCATAGGCAGTAAGTGGACAATACATAAAATCATTCTGCTTGTTTGCCTCAGCCACATCGAGAAAATTATAAAGGCCCGTAATGTACTCAGAGGTGCGTCGGTCACCGTACATCCATTGCCGGTTCATCTGCATGCATTATATAATTAAGTATATCAAAAACCATTACGGAACATCATGAATATAGAAATGACCAAATTAATACAAGTTCATCATCACACTAAAACCAAAGTACAGTAGTGATCAAATGTTATTATTGGAAAAATAAATACATAAAGTTCATACATAGTTCTCATAGAATAACATACAGCTCTCTAGAGCATCTAATTAAAACATACATTGAAACTAACATACAACTACATAAAACATTTAAATGCAACAACAAATACGATCAAAATCGCAACTAAGGTAACAACTGATCCAACATCATAATGATACCAAGCCTCATTATCAATGGCATATTTTCTAATCTTTCTAATCTTCAAGCGCATTGCATCCATATGGATCTTGTGTAGATCAACAACATCGGCAACATGCAACTCCAATTTCATCTTCTCTTCTTCAATTCGTTTCAATTTTTCTTTCAAATAATTATTTTCTTTTTTCGACTAAATATAACCTCTCGACAAGAGGGTCGGTTGGAATTTCCGGTTCACATACCTCCTAGATAAAAACATCTATGTCACATTGGTCGGCATAATTGTCATAAACACTAAATGAAACAAATAGTTATAAAAGATAATATGCCACATCTGAATCATAGACCGGAGGAGAGCCAATGGGGGCGTATACCAAAACCATGGCACTATATTATAATAAACAACAATACAAGTAAGAAAATTATACAAGTAGCTATGTAAATCATATAAGTAAGAATTTTTCTTTTAAAAAGAAGATAAGAACAAGAGGCTCAACACGGTGGTGCCGGCGACGAGATCGGCGCGGGCGATCGGCAGCAGTGAGGACAGGGACAGGGACGGGACGACACCCTACACATGTGCAAACTCTAGAAGTTAATTTGAGCTCAGATTGTGCATCTAAATCAAAATAACTCCCACATACACTCCTCCACTAAAACTCACAAACCACTCTACTTCTAGAGCATTTGAAATGAGCTAAACTAGTAGTGAGAGATGGAAGGATGAAGTTGCTAACCTTTTAGAACACTTGGATAGTTGGTGCACCCCCAAACCTAGACAAATCTTGGGGAAAATGTAGCTTGAAGGTCGAGCTTGGAGAGGAGAAAGCTTAAGTGTGGCTCGGGCATTTCATCGAACACATGATGTGCATAGGAGGTGAGAACAGAGTAGCACACACCTCCCACACGCCTGTCGGCCAAAAAACAGAGGGCAGAGCGGGCAGGGGCGAGCATATATATAGGCATTTTTTTAGTCCCGATTGGTGTCTAAAACCGGGACTGAAGAATGACCTTTAATCTCGGTTGCAGACACCGACCGGGACTAAAGGGGTTGCGCCAGGAGCGAGGCCCTTTGGTCCCGGTTGTTGTTTGGAACCGAGACTAAGAGTAAGTATAATAAGGTGATGCAAGCGGGCTGTAAGGATTAAATATTGTATTATTGCTTAGTTGGAAGAGAGAGAAGATGAGAGAGAAGGGAAACGGGCTGTAGACTTACAGCCGGCTGTAGCACGCGCTTCAAGAAGCTTTGTGAGAGTGAAAGATGGGTCATATGTTGACAAAGTAGTACTTTCTTATAGCCAAGTATTATACGTGTTAGCTATTATATTGGTTGTAAATGACATGGCAACATGTTATAGCCAGCAACTGGCTATATTACTAACCATGCTCTAAAGGTCACAGCCCAATCGGGACTGATGCCTGCCGAGGCCTGGCCGGCGTTCTAGCCGCTCAAACCGGGGCTGATGCTCCCATTAGTCCCGGTTCGTAACACGACCGGGACCGTTGCTCTGATCTGGCAAAGACCAAGCCCCGTTTTCTACTAGTGTGGTGCCATCAAATCTAGTTATATCGCAACACAATCAAGACACCGGTAACGACCAGTTTTACCACGCCGTTATTAGTACGTGGTCAAGCGGATGTTGTATTCTCTACTTCGGCATCCCTATATAAGGTGAAGTTAGGGTAAATAGACAAACTCAGTTGGTTCAACAAGATCGACAGGACCACAGCCTCTAACCACAATGTTCATGCGTGAGAGAACAACTAGCACCTCGCAA
>NC_041383.1:166016647-166058613 GCF_002162155.2 Triticum dicoccoides
CGCGTGAAATCTCATACCTGGATCATACGCATGTGCCTTGCCTTCACTTGGAATTGGTTTTCAATTTTTCGTGTTTGCTCGGACGCTTGTAAATATTTCCACGAAATGACGTCTCTTGGCTACGTAATTCAGAGTAATGTGGTGTATTTGGCTCAACTTGTCATATGCAAGAAATTCTGATTTTCATTTATTTTTGTATAGACTAGTTGAGACTAGAGACAAAACTATCAACTATATTCGGGGGCAAAAAAATTTAACCCAACGACCAGAAAACCAATTTCCTGAACCAAGCAAAAGAAGCAGGACATCACCGTCGCTCTCTGTCCCCAGCAAAAGAACAGAACTGCATCCTTCCCTTAGATGAGGCACACGAAACAACTATCAAAACCTATCGTAACTAATTGATGCCACCCGACACCCACATCAACGGGGAAATGGGCATGGAATGTCAACCGTGCAAGCTGTGACCAGTGAGGTTATGCTCGCCATGCACGTTCCCTCTTGACTTAAAGGCCACAGCCTAACATGCATGTTCAAAAGATTAATCAAAATTCCATGCATGCATAATATCCATCTCATGGTCGTTGGCTTGACGAGGACACAGCCTCATCAGCTTTGATCAAGCTATCTAGTCTAACTATAAATAGACCTGCACAACACCAAGTTTCCTTCACCCATGCAACCATCTTCGTTCTCTCCCTAGATATAAGCCGGCCTCTAGGCTCTAGCTTGCTCTAGAGCTCATTGCAACCATGGCTAATGATAAGCTTGCTGCCTTGGTTGTGGTAGCATTGTTCGGTTGTATGGCGCACACATGCCAAGCGAGCTACGGGTATCCCAACCCAATGCCGCCCATCCCAAGCCCGACACCACCTACGGCACCGGCGCTCTCCCTGAACTACTACAGCTATTCCTGCCCTAATGCGGAGGCAATTGTGAGGGAGGCCGTAAAGAACGCCACAGACAACAATCGCGGCATCGGTGCCGGGCTCATCCGCCTCTTCTTCCACGACTGTTTCGTCAGGGTACGTGCTAGCTCATATATATAGTGAAATCCATGCTGCGCTCATACGTGTTTTTTCTTAGAAAAGGAAGATGTACCCCCGGCCTTTGCATCGGAATGATGCATGCAGCCATTTTATTGCGCTCATACGTGTGTAGCAATAAATATATTGCAATGTAAGATATATATGTTTGTGAGGTCCTGATGGGCGTGAGCTCCTTTTTGTTCTAGGGTTGCGATGCCTCGGTTCTCCTAGACCCGACGACGGCCAACCCGGAGCCGGAGAAGCTTGGCATCCCAAACTTCCCCAGCCTCCGCGGCTTCGAGGTGATTGACGCTGCGAAGGAGAAGCTTGAGAAGGAGTGCAAGGAGGTTGTCTCGTGCGCTGACATCGTCGCCTTCGCTGGGCGCGACGCCACCTTCTTCCTCAGCAACGGCATGGTAGACATCAAAATGCCGGCTGGCCGCTGCGACGGGCGTGTGTCTTTCGCCAACGAGACCCTCCGTGACCTGCCCCCGCCCTTCGCCAATGTCACGGTGCTCGAGGCAATGTTCCAAGCCAAGGGGCTGGACCTCGACGACATGGTCACCCTCTCCGGCGCGCACACCGTCGGTATCTCTCACTGTTCGTCCTTCGCTGACCGCCTTCCAGCCGACCCCTCGGACCCCACGTCCATGGAACCCACGTTGGCTAGCTCGCTACAGCAGAGGTGCAACCGCGGCGGTGACCCCGTGGCGGTGCAGGACGTCGTTACCCCCCGTGACCTGGACAGACAGTACTACCAGAACGTACTTGACCGTAAAGTGCTCTTCAAATCGGACGCGGCACTGCTGTCACCGCAGACACTCAAGGCTGTGGAACACAACGCCAAGAACCCAGGGAAGTGGGAGCGAAAGTTCAAGGACGCAATGGTTAAGATGGGCAACATCGAGGTGAAGAGCAAGGCCAACGGGGAGATCAGAAAGCAGTGCCGGTTCGTCAACTAGCGACCGGTTGATGAGAGAAAACCCTACTTCGTCTTGAATCCTGAAGCCGGAGACTGATCAGAATAAGCTCGTGCTTTTGCTCGTATGTGTTAGCTTAATTTCTGTTGCTGTTTATTTGCTACCAAAATTTGTATTATTGGTCCATTTTTTTTGCTTCACATCTGTATCGAAAATATTGGTGTACTTTATTATGAGATGTGACTGTCAAAGCATATTTAGTTTGCTGAAACATCGAACCCATAACAAACATGTTGACTGCCTTTTCGACCATCTACATCTCACTTCCTTTTGGTTTTGTGTTGAAACAAGCTTGCCTTGTTCATACGTTGTCTTATCGGCGTCTATAACACTTTCATAAATCATTTGGTGCAGGACCATCATGCATGCATGGACGGTGACACAAGATTTTCCTTTCGCCCATGCACCATTAGCAATCTGGGAGCGAATTTGGGGCACGCAAGAGCGGGGCACCGAGTCCTCCGTGCGTTTTTTCTTTTCTTTTGCTTCTGATTTTTAAACATATTTATCTTTTGAACAAACAATTCGAACTAAGTTATGTTTTCATATTTATATTTCTCGTGGAGGCTTGGTCAACTAGTTTGTAAGGCTTCCCCCCAAAAAAACTAGTTTGTAAGGCTACTTTGCATGTTTTTGGCAAGTAGTGGCAAAAAAAAAAGAAGAACTGTTGTTGCACTAAAATAATAAAATACAAAATATCAATGGTGCACCATGATGACTAAGTACACATCCTATATAGCATGATCTACTATGGATTCCACCGGACACCAACATTCACGTCCGCAGGGAATAGGCGCACACGTGTCAACCTGTTCGAGCTGTAAGATTATGCTCTTCGTGCATGTTCTTGCTTGACTTTGCTCTCTAAGATAGTACAAACAAACATTCTTCCCCGAGAGAACATTTGTCGTGCTCCTCACCCATTGTCCTCCCAGTTCTTTAGGGCATCTCCAACACGGACACACACACAAATAGCCCGCAATCGTTTGGACCAACAGCTGTCCGGACGTAGTTTACTATCGGGAAAGTAGTAGCTGCACCCCAGCTTGGTGCACCCCCGGTGCACCCACGCAAGAAAACTTATCGAAATATTTCAAAAAAATCTGAAATTTTGTGAGAATGATCATCAATAAATGTTATGGGCGCTTGCAAAGTTTGGTGGTCAAATAACATTCGAGGAGCTCTATAATTTTTTTTACAGAATCTGCTCAAACAGTGCACGTACATTTTGACTATTTTTCAGTGATTTTGTCTTGTTTGTACGGAGCTCCTCGAATGTCATTCGATCACCAAACTTTGCAAGCCTCTCTAACATTTGTTAATGATCATTTCCACAAAGTTTTAGATTTTTTTGAAATGTTTTGGTAAGGTTTTTTGCGTGGGTGCACCGAGGTGGGGTGCAGAAAAACCACTCTCTTTACTATCCAATGTGAACCCGTATTTGTTCATGGACGTGTCCGCGCGTCCAAATTCTTGCAAACCAGAGATAGATTTCCGGGCGTCCAGATTGCCTCCACGTACCATCCGACAATATGGTCCCACTCAAAACCATCTCCCACGCCATCATACCTCCACTTCGCGACCCACATTATTCTTGCCGGCCTAGTGCAGATGGGGCTGGTCACTCGGGCCGGAATTGAAGCGGCGTGTTGGCCAAGAGCACCTCACGCGCCGCATCAGCTTGGTCTCCACACTTGATCAATACCGGAGAGGCGGGACCAGAAAGGACAGCTTCTACCACATTTAAGCCAGCTACCCGTTTGTGTGCCTGCCGGCATTAAACATGTGTGGCAGCCAAAAAACGGACATCGGTGCCCGCTTTGAAATAGCCCGTTGCATAGCCTGGTCGACGCCTACTATTCAAACGTGGCAGCGCATGACATGATCCACCTCACCACCTCCGCTTCCCTTCCTCCTCCATGCACCTCCGACGCAATGCCATTGAGCTCTAGTGCATTGTTGGAGAAGCTTTTGACAGAGCAGAAGATTGACTTGGCTGGCCTTGCGGCTGGCTGGCAGGCCTGTTTTGCGTGATGTATAGAGGCTGAACTGCCGGCGAGCTTGCCGGAGGAGAGCGCATAGGATGGCGGCTGGACAATGAAGTAGGCGTCCGACGATTAGCCTGCGCCCGCGCAGGTTGCCGGCTTTACCATGGCGCGGGCGCATTACAAGGTCATCATGGCGGAGGATCACCCAGCGCAGCCAGCGCCGCCGGTCAACCTCCGCATTGCGGATGTTATAGGAGGAGCATCAGTACAACCTGTGGCTCCTCGACCAGGACCGGCTCATAGAGTGATAGATCCGCGGCGAGCTGGCAAGTGAGGATGCCATCGTCGGGGTGGCCGTGGAGAATCCGGCCTTCATGATGAGAAACGGGTGATGTACAAGTCCATGTGTAGCGCCTGAGACATCCGCTGCAAGCGATGGAGGTTTGAGTTGTGGAGGAGTCGTGGAGGAGGAGTACCACGCCCTGTTGGTGGAGATCAAGGCAAAGGCAGACGCGGAGGTGACGCAGGCGGTCATGAACGCAAAAGTTACTGCCGACGTCAGCAGCTCCGCGTCGTTCGTGTCGCTCACGCGGTTCAAGCCTAACTGCAATGACCATGCGGTTGGGCTATCCACGTCGATCATCGACCTCACCTCAACCGGTGATGTCCATAGCTAGGCAGCGGTCTCCGGCGAGGAAGACTTGGACATTGGAGACAGACATGGGCAGGTCCGTGTCCCATGTTCCATTTATTGCCCTAACTGAACATGGGGGAAGAGCAGGATGTGGAACACGGATGCCTCCACGATCGGTGAAGATTTGAAGTAGGAACTTTTGCTAAGTTAAAATGTATCATGTCCACTTTTGTTTAATAAAATATGTCAAACTTTTCATGAATTTGGTCCGGTTTAAATAAAAATCATTTGCTTTGCATAAAATTTGTCATGTTTGCTCAAGTCATGTTCGATATGCGTGCGGACTGTGTTGAATGGTCAGCTCCTATATGAAAGTCCGCGAACGCGCCCGCGGACAAATACTATATCAAACCAAGAATAACGTTGGAGATGCCCTTAGGCCGAGTAGGGCAGATGGTTAAGATCCGCATTAGCCCCAGTAACGTTACTTGGTTGCATGGCACGGATGTGCCAAACGATGCCAATGCCCATGCCACAGCAGACTAAACATTTTTTTAACATAGTACAATTGTATATGCTCATACATTTCTCGCAAAAAAAAAGTATATGCTCATACACTTGCCCATAGTTCACAACCAAGTACATATTCGCATGTAGGAACTCAACTCAATTATTACATGTCCATTATCATCTTAGTATTCGCCACTTCATCATATCAACCTCACGTCATCGTTCATGCTCACTTCAGCTAGCTGGAGAATCTCTAGCTCCTTCTTTGCCTCCTTTCATGGATTAGGACACTCGAGTATAGTGTCCTAACTCCTAACAGATAGAAAAGGACTTTACATATGTCGGTTTTTTTAAAGATAAATTAAACCCCCGGCCTCTGCATCATTATGATGTAGGCATTCATTTTTATTGAAGCTAATGCAAAGCAATAAGGTTAAAGACATCAACAAACGGAGAACAAAACTTAGACAACTATGGTAGCACCATTACAAGATATGAATATAGCGCATACGACTAAGTTGATTTTTTGCACAACAACACCTTCATGAAGGGATACCCGCCCTCACGCCACCGTCGCTTGTCCAGCTAGAAACGACAATGACAAGAATTTTATCCTGTTTGCCGACATCAACCAATGAAGGTCAACAGATTCACAAGTAGACAACGCCTTCAATAAGGTAACGACGAAAGTTTGTCGCTTTATGTCGAACTTATAGTACTTCTGCTTATCTCTGTCTTTGGTACCGGCGGCAGCAAGTAGCAGCAAACCGCCAACAACGAGGGCTTCTGGCAGCAAATGGCAGCTAGGTGAGTTATTTACCTATAATATATCATCAAATTGTGTAATTGAACGCTGATTGTGTTGGTTTCAACCATGTGTCTTTAATGACATAATTGGCTAGTGTCTAGCGAGTTATTTGGTATTGTATTGTATGTTTTTGTTACTTCTATGATCTATGAACCATTAGTGCGTATATTGCACATGATGTTTATCAAAATTTTATATGACATTTGTTGTGTTTGATAGACCGAGTAAGTTTTAGAATTTGCTAGCTCCGTTATTGTCTGTTTGATCAGTGTCCGCTTTGTGGCAAATGCCTTTGCAGAGTGCACGGCAAAAATAACTATACAACCTTGCCTTTGCCAGAAGGAGTCCAGCCAAGTCACCTTTGGCGAGTGGCCCGATGAAAAGGACTCGGCAACCACGTCGCCAAGATGATTTTGCTTGTTGTCGGCAATGATGGCGATTCCGGTAGTGTCTCAAATTCGCTCGCTTTGTTAAAACAGTTCTTCCAATTCTATGGAAGAGATTTTCTTTTGAATTGTTATTTGATTCAGAAAAGCGCAAAAAAAATGTAATTTGCAACTGGATGAGAAAAAAGTTGCAAGTTACACCAACTTACACTTTTCTGAATGGGTTGTGATTTAAGAAAATCTGAGTGAAGTAAAACGGTTTTGTTCAATCTATGGATATATTCATGGATGTCTCTCCGTCCACGCCAGGAAACGACAATCCGCTAGACACACATGTGGTACAATTTTCAGACAATGGCAACAGTAAACCGATGTAGTAGTACACACCCATGCATGCCAACAACTTCGTCCTAACTCCCAAGTAACAAACCATCCATCACCCCTTTCATTGCGGCACACCATACAGCATCTGCGTCACCCATGGCGGCGGTGGGAGGCGGACGGGCGGTAGACGGGCGGGAAGCAGACAAGCGGCGGTCGCGCGGAAATGAATAGAAATGGCAGTTGGTGGTTTGCGCACCGCTGCTCGTTTGTATATCTCCAGTCAGCGAAGATGTCAATCTGCAACGGAGATGTTGTATTTTACATCTCCGGGAGGCGGAGGTTTAATTATTATTTTTGCATCTCATCATCCGTTGAAAAGGGGATTTTGGGCCTCGGAAATGCAAAAAATAGTTGTTTTTGCATCTACATCTTTTATTGAGATGCTCTTAGGGACCGACGTTTCAATCTTAACTTTTCTGATTTATTAGAACAGTTCTACCAATTCTATGTGGACTTTTTTTTTCAAAACTCATTTGATTCAGAAAAGTGTAACTTTACTTTATAAAAAATTACAACCTGCAACTGGGTAAAAAAAATGCAACTTACAGGCATGAAATTACACTTTCCCAAATCAATTGGGTAAACGCTTGTACCCGGCGCACCGGCCCAAAATTCGGCCGGTCGACTCGCTCACACCGCCCGTAGCGCTAACGCAGGAAGGGACACGTCATCCCCACGAGGGCCCCGCACACCGCCCTACTACCTTATCTCTTCAGCGCGACTGCTGGCCACACACCGCCCTGCTTCCTTATCCCTTTTCTTCCTCCTGCCCACGCCGCTGCTCCTGCCTCCCTCTCCTTCTTCCACCTCCCCTCCCCATTGACGCTGCCTACCTCTCCCTCTCCTTCCGCCTCCTTCGCCCTGGGCGCTCCCCACCTCTCCCCTCCTTCCACCTGAAGCCGTGCTAGCTGCGGGACCCCGAGCGCCGTGCTGCGACGGGCATCAGGGGGTGCTGGACCTCCGGTGGCCGAGCTGCGACGGACTTCTCTAGCGTCGAGTGCTGGAACCAGCGATATCCGATGCTACTACCGGCTTTGTCGGGTGCTGGAACCAGCTTCATTTTTTGTTGGAACTTGCTTTTTTTTCTGCTACAACCATGTTTTGTTTTTGCTGGAACTGGCCCATGCTTTTGCTACCACCCCCGCCCAAATTTTTGCTACTAGGTGATTTTTGCTGCAACCGATGAACCATTTTGCTACAACCGTTTTGATTTTTTGTTACTACCGGTGTTTGTCGATTTTTTGCTACATACATCTTCTGTTTTTTCCAGTCTTTTTTGCTACAACCATATTTTGATTTTGCTGGAACTGAAGACATTTTTTGCTACATCCACCCACGGCGGTGTTGCTCAACGGCGGCGATAGTTTTTTTTTTCTACAACCGTCTCGGATTTTTGCTACTACCGGAGATGCCATTTGCTACCACCGGAGTTTTTGCTACTATCAGAGTCTTCATGGAAACATCAAGAGTTTTTGCTACCACCCTTTGTTTTTGCTAGAACCATCCTAAAATTTTGCTACCACCGTATTTTGATTTTGCTGGAACCGGCATTTTTCACTTCGGTGTCGGTGATGAAGGCGGGTGGTGTTTTGGTTCGCCGGCGGCGGCGAGGCTGCGAGCGCCGGCAACGAGCAGGGGCAGCGGTGGTCCAAGCGAGAGAAGCGCATGCCAGAGTGCGGGTTCCCGCGAGCGGCGGTGGCGTCTACTTTTTGTGTCTCCTCTTTTTTCCCATGGGGAGGATGACGATAGGAGATGTGGGGCAGATCTGACGGTTACGCATGTCCAGATCGAGTGGCTCTGGTTGGACCGGCCGAAACGTTCCGCCGGTGCGCCGGCGCAGAGTACTGCCCAATCAATTGTGATTTAAGAAAATCTCAGCCAACTAAAACGGTTTTTCTGAACACTTGTATAATTGACAAAAATGCCAGCTGCAAACTGGCAGCTTCGTTGATCGCAACTCCCAGGGTAAGAAATGTCCATCCAATCATGCTTCACCCCTGTCATTGCGGCACACGATACCACATCAATTATAAAAAACCTATCGGCACATCCTAGACACCATGATCTACTATGGATTCCACCAGACACCCACATTACCGTTTGCAGGGAATGAGCGCACGCGATGTCAACCTGTTCGAGCTGTAAGATTATGCTCTCCGTGCATGTTCTTGCTTGACTTTGCTCTCCAAGATATTGCAAACAAACATTCTTCCACGGGAGAACATTTGTGATGGTCCTCACCCATCGTCCTCCTGGTTCCTTAGGGCATCTCCAACAGGAACACTCAAATAGCCCGCAACCATTTGGACAAAATTGTTCGGACGTAGTTTACTATTCAATGTGAACCCGTATTTGTTGACGGACGTGTCCGCGCGTCCGAATTCTTGCAAAACAGAGCAAGGTTTGCGGACCTTGGGACCACGGCCACATACACGTATGACAACGCGGTCCCATCAAAACCATCTCCCGCGCCTGCACCCTCTCTTGCGCGATCATACCTCCAATTCCCGTCCTGCGTTCATGCTGGCCTAGAGCGGATGGGACCAATCGCTAGAACTGGCATTGAACTGGCGCGCCGGCGGAGAGCACCTCACTCGCAGCGCCCGCTTGATCTCCACGATTGTTCAAAACCAAAGTGGCGGGACTGGACGGGATGGCTTCTACCACATTTAAGCCAGTTGCCTGCCCGACTGCATGCCAGCATTAAACATGTGCGGCGGACGAGAAACCCACTCCGACGACCGCATTGAAATAGCCCGCTGTTTAGCCTGGTCGGCGCCTATGAGGAGAGCTTGTGCAGCGGCGAAGACTGCGGTTCTAGCGGTAGAGAGGGCGGCCGCCTGTGAGGAAAGCGCTCGTGCAACGGCCGAGTAGATACCTTGATGGTCATCCTTGCCGCGGTCAGTACCGCGACGGCCCCTTCTCCACAAGATCGATCAGGGCGTGGAGATGGAGTCGGCGGAGATCCAATGTGTCCATACGTCGGATCTTTTGTTCGTGACCTAGTTGTCAACTGCGGTCATGTCACTTCTATGATGCTTGTGAACTGAATATGTTGGTACGAAGATTGTTACGTGACTTGTGTTTAATTATTTCGAGTCGTCGTGATCATACTACTTGCCAAGCTTCGATGGATAGAAGCTAAAGTCTAACCCAACAATTCTCCATTTCTAACACATAGCGGTTTTGCAACGGTGGAAGAAGAAACCCATTCGTAACTTGACAGCTTTCGAGTTCTTCGCCCTCGCACTCTCAAATTTGGGCGTACGATACTAAAGAACTCGAAAACCAATGAAGTTATGAATGACTCTCTTCGTTTACCCGATCAAGCAACCTCCCGTGTGGCAGGAATGCGGATTATTTGACATGGACATTAAGCTTATGTTGTTCTTTGTTGCTCGAAATTTATGTCATATTATGTTTATCACAAAAAAAAATGTAATGTACTGAAGGGTGTTCGTGGGAATTAATTGTGGTCATGGTGTCGCCCTACGATGTGGCTCCCGTTAGGCTCGACTGCTTGGCCGAGGATGTGGCAGACCATGAGGCGCATGTCGCGGCCGAGCACGCAAGTGAGGTGTGCTTGGCAGCACTTGTTGAGGCATAATTTTTTTTTGTTGAGGCATAATTATCTATGGAGATAGAATTGCCTAATAGGGCTAAGCCAAAATAAATATTGATAAGATGCTAAAATGATTTAGCATCCTGCCTCTTCCGTCTAACCAGATGAGGTGGGACTAAAACCACGAATGGCTCAGTGTGTTGCGTACAGCTACGTACATGCAGGCTGCAACAAAAAAACCAAAATAAGTTTTTGCCTTGTGTGCAAATAATCAGCTTGGCCATGGAATTGACATCCCTGCCATATGCACGCTGGTCGCTACATGTGGCAGAAATGTTCAAACACCAACACAAAAACCGAAAAATCGTCTTTTTTTAATATTTGTTCGATCTTTGGTTTGTCAGTTTTTATGCCCGCCGCTAGCTCCAAGAAGGAAAAAAAGTTCGCGAAAATGAAAATGGTTCATCGATTAAAAACAGTACACAAATTAGACAAAAAAAGTTTGCAAAATTGAAAAAAAAGGTTCATGAATTTGACAAAAATGTTCATGAATTAAATTCTTTTATTCACAGAAAGGCCATCCGAGTGGGCCAGTCCTTGAAATAGACCCAATGTTTTTACATGATCTTGTATGACCAATTCAAGGTATCATGCCAAATTGTTTTGAGTTTTTGACAGTTCTTGCATTTTCTAGAGTTTTGTCGATGAAAATGTCCAATGAAGGCCGAATGTGACGCAACTCTCATACGGTGTCGAAATTTGCTCAAACATGACATGAATGCCTACAGTGGTATGCCCACCTACTGGAAAAATTTGGAGTCATTTCATGCATGTCCGAAAATAGACCATGTTCCGTGGAGGGTGTTTGGGTAGGCTAGAGGCTCCGTTTGAGAGCACTTTTTTAGGCATCCATTAAATGATCGCAAATTTTCTCATAAGCTTATATGACCAATTAAAGGCACTATGAGAAGTTGTTTTGATTTTTGAATTTTTTTGCATTTTCTGGAGTTTTCTCGTTCAAAAAAGCCGATAAATGACCGGACGTGCCGCAATTTACAGACGTTGTCAGAAATTGTTCAAACCTGGCATGGAATTGTACCATGGGTATGTCCGCCTTCTTCCAAAAGTCGATGTCATTTGAAAGATGTCCAAACATAGAACATGTTCAACGGAGGGTGTTCATGTAGGCCAGAAGGCCCCGTCCGAGTGCACGCTATTTTCCGACATCCTTGAAATGTCCCCGATTTTTTACATGCCCCTGTACAAGTACCATGCCAATTTGTTTCGGTTTTTGACAAATTTTGCAATTTCTAGAGTTTTCTCTGTCAAAAAAGATCGATAAATGATCGGACATGTCACAACTTGCACGCAGTGTTGAAAATCGTTTCATCCTGGCATGGATGACTACCGTGGGCTTGCCCACCTGCTTGAGAAAGTTGGTTTAATTTCAAGAATGTCCAAAACTAGACAATGTCCAATGGAGTGTGCTTTGGTTGGCCAGAAAGGCTCACTCTATGTGCACGTTGTTTCTCGACATCCTTCAAATGGCTCCAAAAGAATTTCCACCAGTTTTTATGACCAATTCAAGGCACCATGCCAAATTGTTTGAGTTTTCAACAATTATTGAGTTTTCTCGATAAAAATGGTTGACAAATGGTCCGACATGATGCAACTTGCATGCCGTGTAGAAATTCGTTCAAACCTGGCATCAAAGCCTACCGTGGGCATGCCCACCTAGTGGAAAAAGTTGGGGTTGTTTCATGCATGTCCAAAAATAAACCATGTTCAACAGAGGATTTTCGGATAGACCAGAAGGGTCCGTTTGAGAGCATATTTTTTTAGCATACGTCAAATGACCCCCAAAAATTTCATGAGCTTATATTACCAATTAAAGAAACCAAGCAAAGTTGTTTTGGTTATCGGCCGATAAATGGCCGGGCGTGTTGCAACTTGCATGCGGTGTCCAAAATCGTTTAAACTTGGCACAAATACCTACCATGAGGTCATTTCAAGAATGTCTGAAACTAGATCATGTTCAATAAAAGGTGTTTGCGTAGGCACAGAAGTGTATTTAGAGCAACTCCAACGGGCCGACCCACACAGACGGTGAATTTGTCCGCTTTTTGTCCGTTTGGATCGGCCCGGCGGACACCAACATCCGCTTTCATGTTTGGGTCGGCACATGCGCCCAACGCTCGCCCGACCCATTTTGACGATGCGCAAAAAAAATACAAACATTTTTAAAATAAAAACAAACATTAATTAAACATTAAAAGCCGGCCACGATGGCCGGCGATAGTCCACGCGTCCACATCCACATTAACTAGCATTAAAAAAGCTAACTACGAGGAGGCGTGCTGCCCTAGGCGTCCTTATCATCGTCGTCGGGGCTGGTGAGGTCGATGAGGGTCGGTGCAGGGCCGGCCTAGGGGAACGTCGTGTTCCAGACGGCGTTGATGACGGGCGCGGGCTGTGTCGCCACTGCCTGGGCCTGGCGCGCCTCCTCCTCGGCCTCGTGTTGCTCCTCCTTGGCGTCGTGCTCGAGCATCTCGAGGTATTCTCCATGGCGGCACTCCTCGGGCAGGCGTCGCTGGCGCCATTGTTTGAGGTACGCGCCTCCTGCGCCGGCGTCGCCCCCGTCCAGACCAACGGTGTGCTGACCAACTCGCGCACTACTCCCATCCAGGAGTAGCGCTCGACAGGGGTCGGCTCCGGCTCGACCTTGACCGTGGATGGCGGGGCCATCGGCTGCACGACGCAGTCGCCTGCCGCGAAGAGGGCCATGGCCTCCGCCATGACAGCCTGGTACGCCGCCTCCTCTACCTCCTTCTCCGCCATCCTACAACGCTCGTCCTCCTCGCTCCCCTAGGAGACAGCCGCAATGGCCACCTAGTAGGCGGCCTCCGCCTCCTGGTCCTCGTTGCGGACGACAAGCGGGGGCGGCGGCAAGCTACGGCGACTTCACGGACGCCATGTTGCCTCACCTCCTCGTGCTCGGAGGTGAACCAACGAGCCTAGTTAGGCGAGTCGAAGGCATATGCGGTGTCCCTGCGCTGCTCCGGTGTCAGCAGCACCCACCGGTGCCGCACCTCCTTCGTGTGCGCCCTACCCAACCATGGCACAGCCGGCACTGGATCCTCTCCAGATCCAAATGTCAGTCATGCGGCAGGGTCACGTCCGAGTAGGGGAGTGGGATGCGGTGCTGCCAGTGCCACTCCGTATGGTGCACTGGCACGTTCAAGCGTTGCCTCGGCCGGCTAGAACGCCCCGGCGGAGGCGGGGAGGAGAGGGGTGGCCGGGGCCTTGCCCTTCGCTTTGCCAGAGCTGGAGCCAGAGAAGAACCCCATTTGCTAGGCTAGAGGTGGCTAGGGTTGCCGGCGACAGGGGAACAGAGGGGGTGGCGAGATGGGGACAGGAGGGAGGGGGCTTCTTGAAGATGATGAGGACGCCATCCCCCCTCCCCGCACGCTCGGATTAAAAAAGCCGATCGCCATTGCTGACGCGTGGGCCCAAGATGGGCGGCTGTCATAAATTAAGTTGACCGCGGTAGTTGGACAGCCGTCGGGTGGGGACGCGGTAGACACCGAGAAGGCGTGCAAGTCGTCTGCTTTGCGTCCGCGCCAACGCATTTTGGCCGCAAATCCATCGGTGTGGACGCGAAGCGGACGCTTTTTAGGTTTGGGTCGGCGCGTTGGGCCTCCACATTTGTCCACGCCGACCCAAACGGATGCAGGCGAACATTTTGGGTCGGCCGTTGAAGTTGCTCTTAGGGTGTGTGTCGAAGCAAAAGTGTTTAAGCACGAAACGACTCAGCAAATCTTTGTGAGATAATGTATCAAAGTGTCTCAACTCTCCATATAGGGAGAGCCGCGTTTATATTGTATTGATTGGGGGCGAGAGGAGTCTCGTGGCATTACAAATGCGCTGGTTATTTGATAACAACCAGAAAGATACAGTAGGGATACGGGAGAAGAGATAGAAAGATAAACAAGTACATTGGTAAGATAAGTCTATCTCTAACTACCTATGCCTACCTATACATGATACACAAGACAATGTTTAACACCCCCCTTAATCACAACTGCACAAGTTGAGATTACGCTTAAACTCTTCAAAGCTTCTTGTAGGAAGTGCCTTTGTGAACCCATCTGCAAGCTGATCCTTGGAAGGTCTGAATCTGATTTCCAATTCTTTGTTTGCAACTCTTTCTCTGACAAAGTGGAAATTGAAGGAAACATGCCCTAGAGGCAATAATAAAGTTATTATTTATTTCCTTAATTCATGATAAATGTTTATTATTCATGCTAGAATTGTATTAACCAAAAACTTAGTACATGTGTGAATACATAGACAAAACTTATAGTCCCTAGTATGCATCTACTTGACTAGCTCGTTAATCAAAGATGGTTATGTTTCCAAACCATAGACATGTGTTGTCATTTGATGAACGGGATCACATCATTAGGAGAATGATGTGATGGACATGACCCATCGTTATCTTAGCATTATGATCATGTCAGTTTCATTGCTACTGCTTTCTTCATGACTTATACAAGTTCCTCATACTATGAGATTAAGCAACTCCCGAATACCGTAGGAACACTTTTTGTTCTACCAAATGTCACAACGTAAATGGGTGATTATAAAGGTGCTCTACAGGTGTCTCCGAAGGTGTTTTTTGGGTTAGCATATATCGAGATTAGGATTTGTCACTCCGTGTTTCGGAGAGGTATCTCTGGGCCCTCTCGGTAATACTCATCACTATAAGCCTTGCAAGCATTGTAACTAATGAGTTAGTTGCGGGATGAAGTATTACAGAACGAGTAAAGAGACTCGCCGGTAACGAGATTGAACTAGGTCTAATGATACCGATGATCAAATCTTGGGCAAGTAACATATCGATGACAAAGGGAATGATACGTCTCCAACATATTTATAATTTTTGATTTGTTCAATGCTATTAAATTACCTGTTTTGGATGTTTATGGGCTTTACTTTAAACTTTTATATCATTTTTGGGACTAACCTACTAACCGGAGGCCCAGCCCGAATTGCTGTTTTTTTGCCTATTTCAGTATATCGAAGGAAAGGAATATCAAACGGAGTCCAAACGGAATGAAACTTTCGGGAGCGATCTTTTTGGAACAAACGCAATCCAGGAGACTTGGAGTGGACATCAAGAAGCAGCCGAGGCGGCCACGAGGGTGGCCGGCACGCCCAGTAAGGGTGGGTGCGCCCCCCTGCCTCGTGGGCCCCTCGCGGCTCCCCTGACCGACATCCTTCGCCTATATATATCTTTGTACCCCGAAACCATGCAGGAGCACCATGAAAAACTATTTCCACCGCCGCAACCTTCTGTATCCGCAAGATTCCATCTTGGAGCCTTCGCCGGCGCTCCACCGGAGGGGGAATCGACAACGAAGGGCCTCTCCATCACCACCAAGGCCTCTCCGAAGAGTTGTGAGTAGTTTACCAAAAACCTTCGGGTCCATAGTTATTAGCTATATGGCTTCTTCTCTCTCTTTGATTCTCAATACAAAGTTCTCCTTCCTCTTCTTGGAGATCTATTTGATGTGACTCTTTTTGCGGTGTGTTTGTCGAGATCCGATGAATTGTGGGTTTACGATCAAGTTTATCTATGAGAAATATCTGAATCTCCTCTGAATTCTTTTATGTATGATTGGTTATCTTTGCAAGTCTCTTAGAATTGTCAGTTTGGTTTGGCCTACTAGATTGATGTTTCTTGCCATGGGAGAAGTGCTTAGCTTTGGGTTGAATCTTACGGTGTCCTTTCCTAGTGACAGTAGGGGCAGCAAGGCACGTATTGTACTGTTGCCATCGAGGATAAAAAGATGGGGTTTATATCATATTGCATGAGTTTATCCCTCTACATCATGTCATCTTGCTTAATGTGTTACTCTGTTCTTATGAACTTAATACTCTAGATGCAGGTAGGAGTCAGTCGATGTGTGGAGTAATAGTAGTAGATGCAGGCAGGAGTCGGTTGATACGTCTCCAACGTATCTATAATTTTTTATTGTTCCATGCTATTATATTACCTGTTTTGGATGTTTATGGGGTTTATTTTACATATTTATATCATTTTTGGGACTAACCTACTAACCGGAGGCCTAGCCCATATTGTTGTTTTATTGCCTATTTCAGTGTTTCGAAGAAAAGGAATATTAAACAGAGTCCAAACGGAATGAAACCTTCGGGAGCGTTAATTTTGGAACGAACATGATCCGGGAGACTTGATGTATAAGCCAGGGAACCTTTAAGGAGGACCGGAGATAGGAGGGCGCGCCCACCCCCTGGGCACGCCCCCTGTCTCGTGGGCCCCTCGTGGCTCCGCCGACCGACTTCTTTCGCCTATATATTCCCATATACCCTAAGACCATCGAATAAGAAGATAGATCGAGAGTTCCACCGCCGCAAGCCTCTGTAGCCACCAAAAACCTCTCGGGAGCCTGTTCTGTCACCCTGCCGGAGGGGGAACCCATCACCCGTGGCCATCTTCATCATCCCGGTGCTCTCCATGACGAGGAGGGAGTAGTTCACCCTCGGCGCTGAGGGTATGTACCAGTAGCTATGTGTTTGATCTCTCTCTCTCTCGTGTTCTCTCTCGTGTTCGCTCTATGGCACGATCTTGATGTGTCGCGAGCTTTGCTATTATAGTTGGATCTTATGATGTTTCTCCCCCTCTACTCTCTTGTGATGAATTGAGTTTTCCCTTTGAAGTTATCTTATCGGATTGAGTCTTTAAGGATTTGAGAACACTTGATGTATATCTTGTCGTGCTTATCTGTGGTGACAATGGGATATCACGTGATCCACTTGATGTATGTTTTGGTGATCAACTTGCAGGTTCCGCCCATGAACCTAAGCATAGGGGTTGGCACATGTTTTCGTCTTGACTCTCCGGTAGAAACATTGGGGCACTCTTTGAAGTACTTTGTGTTGGTTGAATAGATGAATCTGAGATTATGTGATGCATATCGTATAATCATGCCCACAGATACTTGAGGTGACAATGGAGTATCTAGGTGACATTAGGGTTTTGGTTGATTTGTGTCTTAAGGTGTTATTCTAGTATGAACTCTATGATAGATCGAACTGAAAGAATAGCTTCATGTTATTTAACTACAGACTCTTGAATAGATAGATCAAAAAGGATAACTTTGAGGTGGTTTCATACCCTACCATAATCTCTTTGTTTGTTCTCCTCTATTAGTGGTTTTGGAGTGACTCTTTGTTGCATGTTGAGGGATAGTTATATGATCCAGTTATGTTATTATTGTTGAGAGAACTTGCACTAGTTAAAGTATGAACCTTAGGCCTTGTTTCCTACCATTGCAATACTGTTTACGCTCACTTTAATCACTTATTACCTTGCTGTTCTTATAATTTCGGATTACAAATATTTTTATCTACCATCCATATTGCACTTGTATCACCATCTCTTCACCGAACTAGTGCACCTATACAATCTACCATTGTATTGGGTGTGTTGGGGACACAAGAGGCTCTTTGTTATTTGGTTGCAGGGTTGTTTGAGAGAGACCATCTTCATCCTACGCCTCCCACGGATTGATAAACCTTAGGTCATCCACTTAAGGGAAATTTGCTACTGTCCTACAAACCTCTACACTTGGAGTCCCAACAACGTCTACAAGAAGAAGGTTGTGTAGTAGACATCAAGCTCTTTTCTGGCGCCGTTGCCAGGGAGGTGAGTGCTTGAATGTATATCTTTAGATCTTGCAATCGAATATTTTATTTTCTTGTTTTATCACTAGTTTAGTCTATAAAATAAAACTACAAAAAAATGGAATTGAGTTTACCTCATACGCTTCACCTTTTTAATATCTTTCGTGAGAATGATGGTAAGGAAAATTGTGCTCAAGTGCTAGAAGAAGAAATCTATAAAATGTTTTGCACTAAACCTTTGAATGATGAGCATGATTGCAATGTTGTTAGTATGAACTCCTTTAATATCCATAGTACTAATGATGATTGCTCTAGTCATGGTGAAAATATCTCTTATAAACGTGTAGATTTTTGTGGAGTGAATTGGGTTTGCAAGTACACACCAAATAGAGAAGATAGATATTGCAAGAGGCATAAGCATTTAGAAACTAAATTGTTGCAAGAAAGGCTAGATGTTTGTGCTGAAAAATTTAATATTTTTCGCCATCCTTGTGAACTTTGCAATGAACATGGTCATTTAAATCTCCAATGCTAATTGTTTCATGACCGAATCGTGTCCAAAAATTGTGATAACTTGACTACCCTTGAGCATCATAAAGAGCTTAGTCTTCTTTTGGGGTATGAAGAAATGAAACGTATAACTGAGGGTATTCCAAAACTTATTCTTGATAAATTCCTTGATTTTGATCTAGAGGAAATTTATATGTATTGTGCCGTGAATTGCATTGAAAATCCTTATATTGCCAATTACATAAAGAGAATAAAGCAAATAGAAGATGATGAGAATACTAATGAAAGGGAAGATACTTCCCAATATCCTCCTATTATTGCTTATGATGAATCAGGTAATGAGGAGGAGCCTTCTATTCAACCAATCTCATTAATAAGGAGCTCAAAGAAGAAGGTTGAACCCACACATAATGTAAAAAAGAAAAAGAAAAGACGGAGCAGCAAAGGTAGAAAGGAATCCCTCCCAAATGATGTTGCTCCTACTACTCATTGTGATGATGATAATTGCTATACTATTGGTGCTATCAATACTATTAATGATGAGAGTGATTAAGCTTATGATATGAAAAGGGCCAAGCTTGGGGAAGCTATGTTTGATGAGAATGACATATTTGAGAATATATTTGCTGCAATTAATGTTTGTCCCAAGCTTGGGGATGCTATGTTTAATGAAGATGATATTTTTAGTCTCCCAAGTTTTGTTATGCAAAGTTGTTATGATGATAGCATGCCTCTTACTTATGATTATATTGATGAAAGTGGGTTTGGAAGAGTATCAACTTTAGGAAGTACCGATCCCACTATTTTGGAGGATGTTGAATCTTATTGTGATGAATATGAAAGTGGATTTGGAAGAGTGTCAACTTTATTTAGTGATGATTCCACTATCTTGGAAGATGTTTCAATCGATTATGATGAGAATAAAGTTGCTACTTATGATGATTATTGTGATGAAACTTATGCTATAAAAAATAGTGATGATTATATTTATAGAACTTGTCATGATTATGATTACCCTTTTTCTGAACATTAATCTTTTAATGTGGAAACAATTTATATTATTCAAGTCTTTTATGATACTCTCACTATCCCGAATAAGAAGAATTTTGCTTATGTGGAGAGTAGTAAATTTTCTATGCTTGTAGATCATGAAAAGAATGCTTTAGGTGCTCGTTATATTGTTGAATTCATTCCTGATGCTATTGAACATTATTATGAGAGAGGATCATATGCTTCTACATATTCCAATAATATCAAGTTTCCTCTCTATGTGCTTAAAGTTTTAAAGTTATTCTTGTTTTACCTTCCTATGCTAGTTGATTATTGTTCCCATAAGTTGTTTGCTCACAAAATCCCTATGCATAGGAAGTGGGTTAGACTTAAATATTCTAGTCATATGCTTCATGATGCTCCCGTTATGTTTCAATTCTTATCTTTTATGTGAGCATCATTGTCATCATCATGCCTAGCTAGAAAGGCATTGAAGAAAAGCGCTTGTTGGGAGACAACCCAATATCTGCCCTTACTGTTTCTGTGTGTCCACATCATTATTCTACTGTAGTAATCATGTTTCATAGCTTTTGTTTCAATAAAGTGCCAAGTAGAACCTTTGGGAAGACTTGGGTGAAGTCTTATCATGCTGTAAAAAACAGAAACTTTAGCGCTCACGAGATTATCTCCCATTTTTACACAAGAGTGCTTTTAGGTTGATTCTTTTTGAAGATGACTAATAGACAAATTACTCAGGTCCACCAATTTATTTCATAGTTTTTGGAGTTCCAGAAGTATACGTTTGATACATATTACTACAGACTGTTCTGTTTTTGACAGATTCTGTTTTCAATATGTTGTTTGCTTATTTAGATGAATCTATGAGTAGTATCGGAGGGTATGAACCATAGATAAGTTGGAATACAGTAGATATTACACCAATATGAATAAAGAATGAGTTCATTACAGTACCTTATGTGGTGGTTTTTCTTTCTTGCACTAACGGAGCTTACGAGTTTTGTTTTGAGTTTCGTGTTGTGAACTTTTCATGTTTTGGGTAAAGATTCGATGTACTATGGAATAAGGAGTGACAAGAGCCTAAACTTGGGGATTCCCAAGGCACCCAAAGGTAATATCGAAGGACAACCAAGAGCCTAAGCTTGGGGATGCCTTTCGGGGCATCCCCTCTTTCGTCTTCGTTCATCGGTAACTTTACTTGGAGCTATATTTTTATTCACCACATGATATGTGTTTTGCTTGGAGCGTCATTTTATTTTGTTTTGTCTTGCTTGCTGTTTGAATAAAATACCAAGATCTGAAATTCTTAAATGTTAGAGAGTCTTCACATAGTTGCATAATTATTCGACTACTCATTGATCTTCACTTATATCTTTCGGAGTAGTTTGTCATTTGCTCTAGTGCTTCACTTATATCTTTTAGAGCACGGAGGTGGTTATATTTTGTAGAAATTTTTGATCTCTCATGCTTCACTTATATTATTTTGATATTCTCTTAGAACAGCATGGTATTTTCTATGGTTATAAAATTGGTCCTAGAATGGTAGGCATCCAAGTTGGGTATAATAAAAACTATCATAGGAAGTGAATTGGATGCTATGATCAATTCGATACTTGATAATTGTTTTGAGATATGGAGGTAGTGATATTAAAGTCATGCTAGTTGGGTGATTATGAATTTAAATAATACTTGTGTTGAAGTTAGCAAGTCCCGTAGCATGCACGTATGGTTAAAGTTGTGTAACAAATTTGAAACATGAAGTGTCCTTGGATTGTGCATCCTTATGAGTGGCGGTCGGGGACGAGCGATGGTCTTTTCCTACCAATCTATCCCTCTAGGAGCATGCACATAGTGCTTGGTTTTTGATGACTTTTATATTTTTGCAATAAGTATATGAGTTCTTTTGACTAATGTTGAGTCCATGGATTATACGCACTTTTACCTTTCCATCATTACTAGCCTCTTCGGTACCGTGCATTGCCCTTTCTCACCTTGAGAGTTGGTGCAAACTTCGCCGGTGCATCCAAACCCCGTGATACGATACGCTCTATCACACATAAACCTCCTTATATCTTCCTCAAAACAGCCACCATACCTACCTACTATGGCATTTCCATAGCCATTCCGAGATATATTGCCATGCAACTTTCCACCATTCCGTTTATCATCATGACACACATTACTATTGTCATATTGCCATTGCATGATCATGTAGTTGACATCGTATTTGTGGCAAAGCCACCATGCATAAATTTTCATACATGTCACTCTTGCTTCATTGCCCACCCCAGTACACCACCATAGGCATTCATATAGAGTCCTATCTTGTTCTAGTTTCGAGTTGTAATTCATGTGTTGTAATCAATAAAAGTGTGATGATCATCATTATTAGAGCATTGTTCCCAAAAAGAAAAAAAAGAAAAAAGGCCAAAAGAAACGAAAAAAGGAAAGGCCCAAAAAAAGGAAAAAGAAAAGAAAAAAATAAAAATAAAAAAAAGATAAAGAAAAGAAACTAAATAAAAAGGGGCAATGTTACTATCTCTTTTTCCACACTTGTGCTTCAAAGTAGCACCATGTTCTTCATATAGCGAGTCTCGTATATTGTGCTTCAAAGTAGCACCATGTTCTTATAGAGAGTCTCATATATTGTCACTTTCATATACTAGTTGGAATTTTTCATTATAGAACTTGGCTTGTATATTCCTACGATGGGCTTCCTCAAATGCCCTAGGTCTTCGTGAGCAAGCAAGTTGGATGCACACCCACTAGTTTTCTTTCATTGAGCTTTCATACATTTATAGCTCTAGTGCATCCGTTGCATGACAATCCCTACTCCTCATATTGACATCAATTGATGGGCATCTCATAGCCCGTTAATTATCCTCGTCAATGTGAAACTTTCTCCTTTTTTGTCTTCTCCACACAATCCCCATCATTATTCTATTCCACCCATAGTGCTATATCCATGGCTCACGCTCATGTATTGCGTGAAAGTTGAAAAAGTTTGAGATTATTTAAGTACGAAACAATTGCTTGGCTTTTCATCGGGGGTGTAGCATTTGGGAACATTTTTGTGTGACGAAAATGAAGCACAACCTAACTATATGATTTTGTAGGGATGAACTTTCTTTAGCCATGTTATTTTGAGAAGACATGATTACTTTTATTAGTATGCTTGAAGAATTACTATTTCTTATGTCAATATGAACTTTTATTTTGAATCATTTGGATTTGAACATTCATGCCACAATAAAGAAAATTACATTGAGAATTATGCTAGGTAGCATTCCACATCAAAAATTCTGTTTTTATCATTTACCTACTCAAGGACGAGCTGGAACTAAGCTTGGGGATGCTTGATACGTCTCCAACGTATCTATAATTTTTTATTGTTCCATGCTATTATATTACCTGTTTTGGATGTTTATGGGCTTTATTGTACATATTTATATCATTTTTGGGACTAACCTACTAACCGGAGGCCCAGCCCATATTGTTGTTTTATTGCCTATTTCAGTGTTTTGAAGAAAAGAAATATCAAACGGAGTCCAAACGGAATGAAACCTTCGGGAGCATTATTTTTGGAACGAACATGATCCGGGAGACTTGGAGTACAAGGCAGGGAACCTTCAAGGAGGCCAGGAGATAGGAGGGCGTGCCCACCCCCTGGGCACGCCCCCTGTCTAGTGGGCCCCTCGTGGCTCCACCAACCGACTTCTTTCGCCTATATATTCCCATATATCCTAAAACCATCGAATAAGAAGATAGATCGGGAGTTCCGCCACCACAAGCCTCTGTAGCCACCAAAAACCTCACGGGAGCCTGTTCCGGCACCCTACCCGAGGGGAAACCCATCACCGGTGGCCATCTTCATCATCCCGGCGCTCTCCATGGCGAGGAGGGAGTAGTTCACCCTCGGCGTTGAGGGTATGTACGAATAGCTATGTGTTTGATCTCTCTCTCTCTCTCTCTCTCTCTCTCTCTTCTCGTTTTCTCTCTCGTGTTCTCTCTATTGCACGATATTGATGTATCGCGAGCTTTGCTATTATAGTTGGATCTTATGATGTTTCTCCCCCTCTACTCTCTTGTGATGAATTGAGTTTTCCCTTTGAAGTTATCTTATGGATTGAGTCTTTAAGGATTTGAGAACACTTGATGTATATCTTGTCGTGCTTATCTGTGGTGACAATGGGATATCACGTGATCCACTTGATGTATGTTTTGGTGATCAACTTGCGGGTTCTTCCCATGAACATATGCATAGGGGTTGGCACACGTTTTCGTCTTGACTCTCTGGTAGAAACTTTGGGGCACTCTTTGAAGTACTTTGTGTTGGTTGAATAGATGAATCTGAGATTGTGTGATGCATATTGTATAATCATGCCCACGGATACTTGAGGTGACAATGGAGTATCTAGGTGACATTAGGGTTTTGGTTGATTTGTGTCTTAAGGTGTTATTCTAGTATGAACTCTATGATAGATCGAACGGAAAGAATAGCTTCATGTTATTTTACTACGGACTCTTGAATAGATAGATCAAAAAGGATAACTTTGAGGTGGTTTCGTACCCCACCATAATCTCTTCGTTTTTCTCTGCTATTAGTGTCTTTGGAGTGACTCTTTGTTGCATGTTGAGGGATAGTTATATGATCCAGTTATGTTATTATTGTTGAGAGAACTTGCACTAGTGAAAGTACGAACCTTAGGCCTTGTTTCCTACCATTGCAATACCGTTTACGCTCACTTTTATCGCTTGTTACCTTGCTGTTTTTATAATTTCAAATTACAAATACTTTTATCTACCATCCATATTGCATTTGTATCACCATCTCTTCGCCGAACTAGTGCACCTATACAATCTACCATTGTATTGGGTGTGTTGGGGACACAAGAGACTCTTTGTTATTTGGTTGCAGGGTTGTTTGAGAGAGACCGTCTTCATCCTATGTCTCCCACGGATTCATAAACCTTAGGTCATCCACTTGAGGAAAATTTGCTACTGTCCTACAAACCTCTGCACTTGGAGGCCCAACAACATCTACAAGAAGAAGGTTGTGTAGTATACATCATCGGTCTACTTGTTTCAGACGTGATGTCTATATACATGATCATGCTTAGATAATCTCATAACTATGCACTTTTCTATCAATTGCTCGACAGTAATTTGTTCACCCACCGTAATACTTATGCTATCTTGAGAGAAGCCACTAGTGAAACCTATGGCCCCCGGGTCTATCTTTTATCATAAAAGTTTTCTATCTACTTTTATTTGCATCTTTTACTTTCCAATCTATATCATAGAAATACCAAAAATATTTATCTTATCATATTATCTCTATCCGATCTCACTTTCGCAAGTTTCCGTGAAGGGATTGACAACCCCTTTATCGCGTTGGTTGCGAGGTTCTTGTTTGTTTGTGTAGGTGCGTGGGACTTTTGAGGAGCCTCCTACTGGATTGATACCTTGGTTCTCAAAAAATGAGGGAAATACTTACGCGACTATGCTGCATCACCCTTTCCTCTTCAAGGAAAACCAATGCAAGCTCAAGAGGTAGCAAGAAGGATTTCTGGCGCCGTTGCCAGGGAGGTCTTCTCTCAAGTCAAGACATACCAAGTACCCATCACAAACTCATCTCCCTCGCATTTACATTATTTGTAATTTGCCTATCGTTTTCCTCTCCCCCACTTCACCCTTGCCATTTTATTCTCCCTCTCTTTCCTGTTCTCCTCTCTCTTTCGCTTGCCTTTTTGTGTGCTTGTGTGTTGGATTGCTTGTCACGATGGCGCAATATAATACTAAATTGTGTGACTTTTCCAATACCAATAATAATGATTTCCTTAGCACTCCGATTCCTCCTCTTAATGATGTTGAAACTTGTGAAATCAATGCTGCTTTGTTGAATCTTGTTATGAAAGATCAATTCTCCGGCCTTCCTAGTGAAGATGCCGCTACTCATCTAAACAATTTTGTTGATTTGTGTGATATGCAAAATAAGAAAGATACGGATAATGATATTTTTAAATTGAAGTTATTTCCATTTTCACTTAGAGATCATGCTAAAACTTGGTTTTCGTCTTTGCCTAAAAATAGTATTGATTCTTGGAATAAGTGCAAAGATGCTTTTATCTCTAAGTATTTTCCTCCCGCTAAGATCATCTCTCTTAGAAATGATATTATGAATTTTAAACAACTTTATCATGAGCATGCTGCCCAATCTTGCGAAATAATGAAATTAATGATTCGCAATTGCCCCACTCATGGTTTGAATTTATGGATGATCATACAAAACTTCTATGCCGGATTGAATTTTGCTTCTAGAAATCTTTTAGATTCGGCCGCAGGAGGCACTTTTAGGGAAATCACTTTAGGAGAAGCTACAAAACTCCTTGCTAATATTATGGTTAATTATTCTCAATGGCACACCGAAAGATCTACTAGTAAAAAAGTTCATGCTATAGAAGATATTAATGTTTTGAGTGGAAAGATGGATGAACTTATGAAATTGTTTGCTTCTAAGAGTGCCACTATTGATCCTAATGATATGCCTTTGTCTACCGTGATTGAGAATAATAATGAATCTATGGATGTGAATTTTGTTGGTAGAAATATTTTTGGTAACAACGCGTATAGAGGAAACTTTAATCCTAGGCCGTTCCCTAGTAATTCCTCTAATAATTATGGTAATTCCTACAACAATTCCTATGGAAATTTTAATAAGATGCCCTTTGAGTTTGAGAATAGTGTTAAAGAATTTATGAATTCTCAAAAGAATTTCAATGCTTTGCTTGAAGAAAAATTGCTTAAAGTTGATGAATTGGCTAGGAACGTGGATAAACTTTCTCTTGATGTTGATTCTTTGAAACTTAGATCTATTCCTCCTAAGCATGATATCAATGAGTCTCTCAAAGCTATGAGAATTTCCATTGATGAGTGCAAAGAAAGAACCGCTAGGTTGCGTGCTAAGAAAGATTGCTTTGTTAGAGCGTGTTCTTCTAGTTTTCATGAAAATAATGATGAAGATCTAAAAGTTAATGATGTGTCCCCTATTAAATCTTTGTTTTGCAATATGAATCTTGATAATGATGGGACTAGAAGTAAATCAACGTTAGTTAAAAAGCGTTCCGATGATTTGGAGTATTTTGATCTTAATGCTAAAATCGGTAAAGGTGGGATTGGAGAAATTAAAACTTTGCATAGTAATGAACCCACTGCTGGAATTTAGTCTATTTTGGGACAGCCCAATAACTATTTGAGAAATTCCTAAATAAATCCTAGAGTCCCACTTAGCCCATTTGTGCAAGGCAAGGGATACTAATAAAGTTTAGTCCCACATTGCTAGTTGAGTGGGAGTTGGACCTCATTATAAGGGAGGTTCTTTCCCCACTTGTATGAGCATGAGAACAAGAGGGACATCCACGTGTGCTCCTCCTCCGCCGCCTGCCTTGCCACGCCACGCCACGCCTCATCACGACGCGCCGCGCCGCGGGTTGCGGGAATGAGCCGAGCTGATGTCTAATATGAACGGCGCACCTCTTCGCGTGCTTCATGTTCACTTCATCTCCCTCCGTTGCTTCACCTCCCGTCGCAGCCTGTTCGCATCCCTCTCCCATGCCTATATAAGAGAGATCGCTCCTCTCCAGAGAGACACATTAGAAGGTTCTCTTCCTCTCGCCACACAGTTCCTGAGCAATGCAATGCTCCTACAATCTTCCCCATCCCGGCTTGCAGCGTGCACCGCAGGTCGGGACAGTAGGCCTCCGAAACGGCACCTTTTGAGTCTTGTACGGGAGAAGGATGATAAGGTTTTTGGGGAGCGCTCTGCGCGACTACTAACTTCTTCGTCACGGACGCCCCGGACTCCGACGACTACTTCCCCGACATCGACAACCTCCTCAACGACATGGAGGACACCGACCCCAAGTCCAGTGCCTCTGCTCCTGCTGCTGTCTCGTACATGTTAGTCCCCTTTCTATTAGAGGTTCTGCTACAGTTCCTTGGTCTAGTATTTGCCTTGGATATGTTAGACTCTATTTCATATATGCAACCTGCTATACTGTCTGCTCTAGATATGTTTACTTACGGTTCATATATGAACATGCTATTTACCTTCTCTTTGTCAAATCGCATGGCTTATTTTATCACTGCTATACTAGTCATGCTTTTTCTAGTATTTCTGTTAATAAAATCATTTAGTAAATTGCTCATATTTCCAACAATCCAAAAACCGTATAATAGGCAATTTACCCCGAGTGGTTTTGCTGCTTACATGAGACCTCCTATGTTTGAGGGCATCCACTATAAGCGGTGGCGCATGAGAGAAGTCTTATGGTTTCAGACCATGAGCTGCTATGATGCCACTCTTGGCAAACCTGAAGGAGAGGAAGATGCCCAACAGGCACAAGCTTTTCAGAAAATGGATACCTTGTTTAAGGCTGCTCTCTTGAGTGTTCTTAGTGAGAACATAGTTGATGCTTATGCGTCAATTGATAATGGAAAATATATGTGGGATGCACTCAAGGCCAAGTTTGGGGTCTCGGATGCTGGCACTGAGCTGTACATCATGGAGCAATTCTATGACTACAGGATGACTGAAGAGCGCTCCGTGGTTGAGCAAGCTTATGAGATATAGTCATTTGCTAGAGAACTTGAGCACTTCAATTGTATCCTACCGGGCAAGTTTATTGCCGGAGGTATCATCACTAAGCTTCCTCCCACGTGGAGGAACTTTGCTACCTCACTGAAGCATAAGAGGCAGGAGTTTTCCGTTCCGGATCTCATTGGTACTCTTGATGTGGAAGAAAAGGGGAGAGCAAAGGACAACCGTGCTCGAGGTATTGAGGGAGGTTCTAGTGCCAATCTGGTACAGAAGAAGAACTTCCAGCCCCACAAGTTCAAGAACAAGGGCAAGTTTGATGGTAAAGCAAAGTTTGATGGGAAGAACAAGGCTGTGCAGCACACAAACTTCAAGAAGAAGAATGACAAGAAGAAAGGTGTTTGTCATGTGTGTGGAGATCCTAATCATTGGGCTCCTATTTGCCCCAATCACTATGACAAGCGTCATCCTGGGAAAGGCGGCAAGACCGCTAATGTTGTCATTGGAGACACTGACATGAAAGATGCTGGGTATGGTATATTTCCCACTATTCTTTCAGTATGTCATTCTCCTGATTGGTTGATTGATACGGGTGCTAATGTGCATGTATGCGGTGATATTTCCATGTTTTCGTCTTATCAGACCGCAGGAACTTCAACCGTGCTGATGGGCAATGGTTCAAGTGCTTCTGTTCGTGGTGTTGGCATGGTCGATCTGAAGTTTACTTTGGGGAAGATCATGCGGCTGAAAAACGTGCATTATGTCCCCTCCGTCAATAAAATTTTTGTGAGCGGATCTCTTCTGTGTAGAGATGGCTACAAGCTTGTCTTTGAGTCGAATAAATTTGTAATTTCCAAGTATGGAACCTTTGTTGGTAAAGGCTATGAGTCAGGAGACCTGTTTCGTTTATCCTTATCAGACGTTTGCAATAAAGTTGTTAATCATATTTGCAACAATAGTGAATCAAATGTGTGGCATTCACGTCTTTGTCATGTTAACTTTGGTTGCATGTCGCGACTAGCGAAGTTGAACTTAATCCCTAGTTTTACCACTATCAAGGGATCCAAGTGTCAAGTGTGTGTGCAAGCTAAGCAACCACCACGTAAGTCTCATGTGATTGCAGAAACAAGAAATCTTGCACCACTAGAAATCATACATTCAGATCTATGTGAAATGAATGGTGTTTTGACAAAAGGCGGAAAGAAATATTTCATGACGTTAATTGATGACTCCACTAGATACTGTCATGTGTATCTTCTGAAATCTAAGGATGAGGCTTTGAACTATTTCAAGATCTATAAAGCTGAAGCAAAAAACCAACTTGATCGAAAGATCAAGAGGCTTAGGTCCGATCGTGGTGGAGAGTATTTCTCAAATGAATTTGATTCCTTTTGTGCGAAACATGGTATAATCCATGAGAGGATGCCTCCCTATTCACCTCAGTCAAATGGGGTGGCCGAAAGGAAGAACCGTACTCTAACTGATTTGGTTAACGCCATGCTAGACACATCGGGTCTCTCCAAGGCATGGTGGGGGGAGGCGATATTGACAGCATGTCATGTCCTAAACCGAGTTCCCACAAAGAACAAAGAGATAACTCCATTCGAGGAATGGGAGAAGAAAAGGTTAGAACTCTCTTATCTACGAACCTGGGGTTGTTTGGCGAAAGTCAATGTGCCAATTCCAAAGAAGCGCAAGCTGGGACAAAAAACTGTGGATTGTGTTTTCTTGGGATATGCTTTCCATAGCATTGGTTATAGATTCTTGGTTGTAAAATTTGAGGTACCTGACATGCATGTCGGTACGATCATGGAGTCAAATGATGCGACTTTCTTTGAAGATATCTTTCCCATGAAAGATATGGCTACCTCATCTAATCAGGAGATGCCTAGTTCATCGAATCAGGAACCAGTTACAATTACTGAACCTGCCATTTCGATGGAACACTTTGAAAAACCTGTGGAGGAGAACAATGAAGTTCCAACTAGGAGCAAGAGACAGAGGATTGCAAAGTCCTTTGGTGATGATTTTCTTGTGTATCTCATAGATGACACTCCTAGTTCTATTTCAGAGGCCTATGCATCTGAGGATGCTGACTACTGGAAGGAAGCGGTCCGTAGTGAGATGGATTCCATCTTGGCAAATGAAACTTGGGAGATAACTGATCGTCCTTATGGGTGCAAACCTATAGGATGAAAATGGGTATTCAAGAAGAAACTTAGGCCTGATGGTACTATTGAAAAGTACAAGGCTCGGCTCGTGTCTAAGGGTTATACCCAAAAGGAAGGTGAAGATTTCTTTGATACTTACTCACATGTGGCTCGACTGACCACCATTCGAGTTCTACTTTCACTAGCTGCCTCACATGGTCTTCTCGTTCATCAAATGGATGTTAAGACTGCTTTCCTAAATGGAGAGTTGGACGAGGAAATTTATATAGAACAACCAGATGGGTTTGTAATAGATGGTCAGGAAGGGAAAGTGTGCAAGTTGGTGAAGTCTTTGTATGGACTTAAGCAAGCACCCAAACAGTGGCATGAGAAGTTCGAAAGAACTTTAACAGCTGCAGGCTTTGTTGTGAACGAAGCTGACAAATGTGTGTACTATCGCCATGGTGGGGGCGAGTGAGTTATGCTTTGCTTGTATGTTGATGACATACTGATTTTCAGAACAAATCTGAATGTTATTAAGGAGGTCAAGGATTTCTTATCTCGCTATTTTGAGATGAAGGATTTAGGAGTGGCTGATGTCATTCTGAACATCAAGTTGTTGAGAGACGATGATGGTGCGATTACATTGCTTCAATCTCACTATGTGGAAAAGATCTTGAGTCGCTTTGGTTACAGTGACTGCAAGCCCTTTCCAACACCATATGATGCTAGTGTGTTGCTTCGAAAGAATCGAAGAATTGTTAGAGGACAATTGAAATATTCTCAAATTATTGGCTCGCTTATGTACTTAGCCAGTGCTACAAGACCTGACATCTCTTTTGCTGTTAGCAAACTGAGTCGGTTTGTCTCAAAACCAGAAGATGTGCATTGGAAAGCTCTAGAGAGAGTTTTGCGTTATTTGAAAGGCACTGCGAATTATGGAATTCACTACACTGGGCACCCAAAGGTGCTTGAAGGGTATAGTGACTCAAACTGGATCTCAGATGCTGATAAGATAAAGGCCACGACCGGATATGTATTCACTCATGGAGGTGGCATTGTTTCTTGGAAGTCTTGCAAGCAGACCATCTTAACGAGGTCAACAATGGAAGCAGAACTCACAACACTAGATACAGCTACGGTCGAAGAAGATTGGCTTCGTCGGCTCTTGAATCACTTGTCGGTTGTTGAGAAACATGTACCGGGTATCCTTATGAACTGCGATAATCAAACTGTGATCACGAAAGTGAACAGTTCAAAGGATAACATGAAGTCATCAAGACACATTCAGGGAAGGTTAAAGTCTGTTAGAAAAATGAGAAACTCCGGAGTTATTGCATTGGATTATATCCAAACGTTTAAAAATCTGGCAGATCCTTTTACTAAGGGTCTATCATGTAATGTGATAGATAATGCATCGAGGGAGATGGGTATGAGACCCACAATATGATTTGTTCATAGTGGTAACCTATTCTTTGTGATCGGAGATCCCGTGAATTAGATGTGGAAGACAAGCTGTTGGTCAACTGGGAGGAGAGTACCTTTACTATTAAAAATACCACTCCATGAAGATGCGATACTCTCCTAAATGTGGCAGGTTGGTGTATATCTTAATGTGTTCTAAGAGGCTCATTGAAGCAGAGATGTTGTCCTGCAGAACATCTTTTTAAGAACGCACCTATATCAGTCTGATTGTTAAACGTCGCAATCTATCAGAGTAGGGTTCTCTCTAGTAAACTCATGAAAGGTCTCGGAGTATGACGCATAAGCTCCACCCGCGGGGAAGACCCACGGTAGCCACGTATCGGCCAAGGCTTTATGTGAAGCTAGATTCGCAGAAAACTTGCAGTTCAAGGCCCAGTCCACTGTCCAAGTTGCTTACTAGTGTAGCATAGAGTTCTAGGTGGAAGTTCAACTTAACAGTCTCCACTGTAGTACCGGTATATAAAACAGTGTTTTGGAACCAAAGGCAAATTTTGTGTGCCTCTGGGATCTGGTGGGGGATTGCTGGAATTTAGTCTATTTTGGGACAACCCAATAACTATTTCAGAAGTTCCTAAATAAATCCTAGAGGCCCACTTAGCCCATTTGTGCAAGGCAAGGGATACTACTAAAGTTTAGTCCCACATTGCTAGTTTAGTGGGAATTGGACCTCCTTATAAGGGATGTTCTTTCCCCACTTGTATGAGCATGAGAACAAGAGGAACATCCACGCGCGCTCCTCCTCCGCCGCCCGCCTCGCCACGCCATGCCTCGTCACGACGCGCCGCGGGTTGCAGGAATGAGCTCAGCCAATGTCTAATTTTTGCCACGCACTACGGGTATACGATAGGTCACTTGGGAGCTGAAAAGTTTTTGCGGTAGTGGATAATGAATACGAACGGCGCACCTCTTCACGTGTTGCCTGTTCACTTCGTCTCCCTCCATTGCTTCACCTCCCGTCGCAGCATGTTCCCGTCCCTCTCCTGTGCCTATATAAGAGAGGTCGCTCCTCTCCAGAGAGACACATCAGAAGGTCCTCTTCCTCTCGCCACACAGTTCTCGAGCACTACACTGCTGCTACAATCTTCCCCATCCTGGCTTGCAGCATGCACCGCAGGTCGGGACAGTAGGCCTCTGAAACCGCACTTTTTGAGTCCTGTACGGGAGAAGGGTGATAAGGTTTTTGGGGAGCGCTCTGCGCGACTACTGACTTCTTTGTTACGGACGCCCCGGACTCTGACGACAACTTCCCCGACGAGGACTACTTCCCTGGCGTCGACAACCTCCTCAACAACATGGAGGACACCGACCCCAAGTCCAGTGCCTCTGCTCCTGCTGCTGTCTCGTACGTGTTAGTCCCCTTTCTATTAGAGGTTCTGCTACAGTTCCTTGGTCTAGTATTTGCCTTGGATATGTTAGACTCTATTTCATATATGCAACCTGCTATACTGCCTGCTCTAGATATGTTTACTTACGGTTCATATATGAACATGCTATTTACCTTCTCTTTGTCAAATTGCATGGCTTATTTTATCACTGCTATACTAGTCATGCTTTATCTAGTATTTCTGTTAATAAAATCATTTAGTAAATTGCTCATATTTCCAACACCCACCACTTTGGATTTCAAGCAATTTAATTATGATAATTGCTCTTTGATAGATTGTATTTCCTTGTTGCAATCCGTGTTTAATTCTCCTCATGCTTATAGCCAAAATAAAGCCTTTACTAAACATATCGTTGATGCCTTGATGTAATCTTATAAGAAAAAACTTAATTTGGAAGTTTCTATACCTAGAAAACTTTATGATGAGTGCGAATCTACAATAAAAATTAAAATAAAAGATCATGAATGTTATGCTTTGTTCGATTTGGGTGCTAGTGTTTCCACGATTCTGAAAACTTTATGTGATGTACTAGGTTTCCATGAATTTGATGATTGCTCTTTAAACTTGCACGTTGCGGATTCCACCATTAAGAAACCTATGGGAAGAATTAATGATGTTGTTATTGTTGTAAATAGGAATTATGTGCCCGTACATTTTATCGTTCTTGATATTGGTTGCAATCTTTTGTGTCCTATTATTCTTGGTAGGCCTGCCCTTAGAATGATTGGTGCAATTATTGATATGAAGGAGGGGAATATAAGATTCCAATTTCCGTTGAGGAAAGGCATGGAACACTTCCCTAGAAATAAAGTTAAATTACCTTATGAATTTATCATGCGAGCCACTTATGAATTGAATGCCAAAGATGGCAATACTTAGATCTATTCTCGCTTTTATGCCTAGCTAGGGGCGTTAAACGATAGCGCTTGTTGGGAGGCAACCCAATTTTATTTTTGTTCCCTTCTTTTTGTTCCTGTTTAGTAATAAATAATTTATTTAGTCTCTGTTTAGATATGTTTTTATTTTTTAATTAGTGTTTTTGCCAAGTAGAACCTATAGGATAACCTTGGGTGAAAGTTAATTTGATTCTGCTGAAAAACAGAAACTTTGCGTGCACGAGAAACAATTCAATAAATCATAGAAATGTGATTTTGTGTTGATTATTTTTTATGTAGATCAATAGACAAATTACCTAGGACATCCTATTTTCGTAAGATTTTTAAGGTTCCATAAGTATTCGAAAGTTACAGATTGCTACAGACTGTTCTGTTTTTGACATATTCTGTTTTTCGTGTGTTGTTTGCTTATTTTGATGCATCTATGGCTAGTATCGGGGGGTATGAACCATAGAGTAGGAAATAATAATAAGTTGGAATACAGTAGGTTTAACACCAATATAAATAAATAATAAGTTCATTGCAGTACCTTATGTGGTGGTTTTTCTCTCTTGCACTAACGGAGCTTATGAGATTTCCTGTTGAGTTTTGTGTTGTGAAGTTTTCAAGTTTTGGGTAGAGATTTGATGGACTATGGAATAAGGAGTGGCAAAAGCCTAAGCTTGGGGATGCCCATGGCACCCCAAGGTAATATCCAAGGACAACCAAGAGCCTAATCTTGGGGATGCCCCGTAAGGCATCCCCTCTTTCATCTTCGTCTATCGGTAACTTTACTTGGAGCTATATTTTTATTTACCACATGATGTGTGTTTTGCTTGGAGCACCTTGTATGATATGAGTCTTTTATTTTTAGTTTACCACAATAATCCTTGATGTACACACCTTTTGGGAGAGACTCACATGATTTGGAATTTATTAGAATACTCTATGTGCTTCACTTATATCTTTTAAGCTATGCAGTTTTGCTCTAGTGCTTCACTTATATCTTTCTAGAGCACGGTGGTGGTTTTATTTTCTAGAAATTATTGATCTCTCATGCTTCACTTATATTATTTTGATAGTATTTTAGAACAGCATGGTATTTCCTATGGTTATAAAATTGGTCCTAGAATGGTGGGCATCCAAGTTGGGTATAATAAAAACTATCATAGGAAGTGAATTGAATACTATGATCAACTTGATGCTTAATAATTGTTTTGAGACATGAAGGTGGTAATATTAGAGTCATGCTAGTTGATGTAATTGTGAATTTAAGAAATACTTGTGTTGAGGTTTGCAAGTCCCGTAGCATGCACGTATGGTAACTGTTGTGTGACAAATTTGAAGCATGTGGTGTTATTTGATTGTCAACCTTATGAGTGGCAGTCGGGGATGAGCGGTGGTCTTTTCCTACCAATCTATTCCCCTAGGAGAATGCGCGTAGTGCTTGGTTTTTGATGACTTGTAGATTTTTGCAATAAGTATGTGTGTTCTTTATGACTAATGTTGAGTCCATGGATTATACGCACTCTTACCTTACCATCATTGCTAGCCTCTACGGAACCGTGCATTGCCCTTTCTCACCTTGAGAGTTGGTGCAAACTTCACCGGTGCATCCAAACCCCGTGAATACGTTACGCTCTATCACACGTAAACCTCCTTATATCTTCCTCAAAACAGCCACCATACCTACCTATTATGGCATTTCCATAGCCATTCCGAGATATATTGCCATGCAACTTTCCACCGTTCCGTTTATTATGACACACTTCATCATTGTCATATTGCTTTTTGCATGATCATGTAGTTGACATCGTATTTCTGGCAAAGACACCATGCATAATTTTTATACATGTCGCTCTTGAGTCATCGCATATCCCGGTACACCGCCAGAGGCATTCATATAGAGTCATACTATGTTCTAGTATCGAGTTGTAATTCATGAGTTGTAAGTAAATAGAAGTGTGATGATCATGATTTTTTAGAGCATTGTCCCTAATAAAAAAAGGACAAATAAAAAAAAGGAAAGGCCAAATAAAAAAAGAAAAAAAGGAAAGGCCAAATAAGAAAAGGCCCAAAAAAGGGGACAATGGTACTATCTTTTTCCACACTTGTGCTCAAAATAGCACCATGGTCTTTTATGATAGAAAGTCTTATCTGTTGTCACTTTCATTTACTAAAGTGGGAATTTTTTTATTATAGAACTTGGCTTGTATATTCCAACGATGGGCTTCCTCAAAATGCCCTAGGTCTTCATGAGCAAGCAAGTTGGATGCACACCCACTTAGTTTCTTTTGTTGAGCTTTCATACATTTATAGCTCTAGTTCATCTGTTGCATGGCAATCCCTACTCCTCGCATTGACATCAATTGATGGGCATCTCCCTAGCCCGTTGATTAGCCTCGTCGATGTGAGACTTTCTCCTTTTTTATCTTCTCCACGTAACCCCTATCATTATATTCTATTCCACCCATAGTGCTATATTCATGGCTCACGCTCATGTATTGTGTGAAGATTGAAAAAAGTTTGAGATTACTAAAGTATGAAACAATTGCTTGGCTCGTCATCGGGGTTGTGCATGATGAGAGCATTCTTGAGTAACAAAAATGAAGCATGACCAAACTATATGATTTTGTAGGGATGAACTTTCCTTTGCCATGTTATTTTGAGAAGACATGATTGCTTAGTTAATATGCTTGAAGTATTATTATCCTTTTGTCAATATGAAATTTTATTTTGAATCATTCGATGTGAACATTCATGCCACAATAAAGAGAAATACATTGAGAAATATGCAAGGTAGCATTCCACATCAAAAATTCTGTTTTTATCATTTACCTACTCGAGGACGAGCAGGCATTAAGCTTGGGGATGCTTGATACGTCTCCAACATATCTATAATTTTTGATTGTTCCATGCTATTATATTACCTGTTTTGGATGTTTATGGGCTTTACTTTACACTTTTATATCATTTTGGGACTAACCTACTAACTGGAGGCCCAGCCCGAATTGCTATTTTTTTGCCTATTTCAGTATATTGAAGGAAAGGAATATCAAACGGAGTCCAAACGGAATGAAACCTTCATGGGTGATCTTTTTGGAACAAACGCAATCCAGGAGACTTGGAGTGGACGTCAAGAAGCAGTCAAGGCGGCCACGAGGGTGGCCGGTGCGCCTAGTAAGGGTGGGCGAGCCCCCTGTCGTGGTTCTAAGTCTGACAGTAGTGTAGGGGGGTACTAATGGAGAGGCGAGATCCTAGCTATGGAGTAGTTATATACACAAGAGTTTTACGAGTTCAGGCCCTTCTCGGAGGAAGTAACAGCCCTATGTCTCGGAGCCTGGAGGCGGTCGACTGGATTATATGTGTATGAGTTACAGGGGTGCGAACCCTTTACACTGAGGAGGGGGGTGGCTTATATAGAGTTCGCCAGACCCCTCCAGCCCTCAGTTATTCAGGGTTTAAAGTATATTAAGACCGGGGGTTACTGGTAATGCCCACATAAAGTGCTATGAAGACCATAAAGGCTACTTAATGACAGACCGTTATGTGCAGAGTGACTTTAGGTTTCCTGTTGGTCGAGTGCTTGGCTTCGTGGTCGAGTATCTTCGAGTCTGTCGAGTGGAGCCTTTCCAGGTCGACTGAAAGGTGATTTCTTCTAGAGATGTCCTTGGGGAGGGTGTCTTGGACAAGTCCATGACCCTACCCTAGGTACATGGCTTCATCATTAGCCCCCGAATGGATCGAGGTTTGAGTGGAAAAGGAATTGAGAACTCCTCCGATTCATCTTTCATGCTATGAATATGTCCTGTTCTGGATCAACGAACTTAGGTGACGGCACCAACTTTCTTTTCAGTCGCCTTGATCCATTCTTTGTATTTGTCGAGTGAACTTTCTGTACTTGGAGAACTCCGAACGAAAGAGGGGAGGAGATCTTCCGTCTGACGAGTTGTTGCGGATTTAGCGGGATCGGCATTTTCGAGAAGCGGGCGGGGCAGAGGAGGCCGCAGCAATCGGATGGGATAAGGCATGGACGCCTCAATTTCCGCGCCACCTTTTTCGCCATGTATCGCGCGCGCGACTGTTGCGGGATTTGACAGGATCGCCCGGGCCTACAGGTCAGTCACTCGGAAGTGACCCCATATAATGCGACGGACGGGGGTTTTTGAACAGTGCATCCTCATTTCCTTCCCTCTTCTCCAGATTCATCCGCCGCGCTCGCTTCCGCCCTAGCTCCGCTGCTTCGTGCATGCTTCGCTGGCGACGATGGTGAAGGAGAAGACAACGGCTTTGGAGCGGGCGAAGAAGGCGATGGGGAAGGCGAAGGGAAGGGCAACCAGTCGGGGTGGGTCTTTGTCAAGGACCGGCCTGCCGCGGGGCTGGATCCAGGGCGGCTGGATCCGCTCGACGATCCATCAAAAAGATCTTGACGACCTGGCCAATGAAGGACTGATCCCCCATGGATCAGCGAGGCTCCCGGAGAATGAGTCGGAGCCGTAGCCTTAGGAGGGTGAGTGTGTCCTCTTGGCCACCCATGTTGACCGCAGATTTTCTTTGCCCCCTCATCCTTTCTTTCGGGGATTTCTGAACTTCTTTGGGGCACAACTCCACCATTTCACACCCAAGACACCACTCGGGTCCACCCGGAGGAGGTCGAGGACGCCACGCTGGACAGGTGGATGACTGCCATCACATGAAATAAAGACAACCCCCGAGGAGCCAGGAGGATTCCTCCACTCGACCAATCATACGAGCCAGACAAGGTCCAGTTTTGTTTCTCCGACTATGATCCTGCTTCCTTCATTCCGTTTTGTTAGAATTCAGTCGACTGACTTTTGCTTTGTTTGTTGTCTTCTAGATCACCACTGAGATGTACTCGATGCCCAACGGGGCGCAAGAACAGGTCGAAGACGAGGAGGCAAGCAGAGGCGAAAGCCACGAGGAGTGGCAATCCGATGGTGAGGGGGATGAAGACGACGACGGCTCTGGTGAAGAGGAGGAGGAACAGGAGGAGGAAGGGGAGGAGGAAGTCGAACCTTCTCGCGCGGAAAGGCGATCCAAGCTCACCCATGACCCCGCGGTCGAGCGTGGCAAAGCAACTGTGCCTGTGGGACAGTCGACAAAGCGCCCTCGGACATCCTCCCCTACTCCGACTGAAAAAGCTCCAAAGCATCCCCGAGCAGCGTCGTTGAAGCCGTCGAAGGCCCTGCCCAAGATGAAAATGGCCATTCCCACGATTTCCGGGTAACAGCAGAACTCGTGTCTCCTCGTTTAGCATGGATAAACTCTTGGTCGACTTGTTGGTTAACCGACTGGTTTCTGAAATCTGCAGTGCTGCTACTTCCGAGACCTCCACCAAGAACGAAGACCAGGAAATGGAAGACGCTGCCACCTCCAACCTTGGTACTCTCTCTGTAGCTTTATTTTCGGTCGATTCAAGTTCTGATTTTAACTCTGGATTTATCCTGCAGCTCCTCCTCACGTCATTGATCTTCCTGATGATGACGACGAGGTGCCACTGAGGGGGAGAAAGAACAAGAAGGTGCCGGCTAGCAAGACCATTCGGACTGCATCGGTGCCTGAGGCATTGGTTCAAGAAGGTGATGACGTCACTTGGCATTCTGTGTCCTTTGTTGTGCCGCTGACGAGTGCCCGGCCTTCATCGTCGACTGCTGATCCGCCCTCCCTTTTCGCCACGCACCACGTCCCAGAGGACCAAGCGGGTGCTGCTAGGGAGGCTATACGCCAGGCGGGTATCATGATGGAGCAGGTGAAGGTGATCCGGGAAGCCAGCCAAGCGGCTTATGATGCTAGCTCAGCCCTCCAGAGCAATGTCCAGGTTAGTTGGTCACTGCTTGTTCTATTAGGATATGCTATCTTAAGATTTCCTTTCCGAAGAACTTTGAATCTGTACACCCACTGGGTGCGTCGATTGATTTTTTGAACCGGTGGGGCACGCTGAGTGCACCCACTGGGTGTAGTCCCCGAGACTATGGTCGACTGCTGGCAGTCGACCATAGTCTTTGTATTTTGAATTTCCTCATTCCAACTTCGGCAGTTGGTCTGGTCGGACCATGTCGAACGGAATCTTGGAACCGGTGGGGGCACACTGAGTGCACCCACTGGGTGTAGTCCCTGAGACTACGGTGGACTGCTGGCAGTCGACTGTAGTCTGAAGATCCTATTTTTTTTGTAGATCATGATGAGATCACTTTGTTCCTTTCGGTCGACTGATCGAATCAAGTCGATAAAACTAGTGGGGGCACGCTGAGTGCACCCACTGGGTGTAGTCCCCGAGGCTACTGTTGAATATTTTGATTCGACTATAGTCTTAGAAATGCTACGGTTTTTCTCTTAGTTACTCGGAAGTAACCTCTCTTTGATATCTGTTGACTGACTCTTTCGTAGAAATCTTGCGAGCTTGTGGCTCGCTATACTGAATTGGAAAACAAACATATCCAGCTCGACCTTGACTTGAAGCTTGTTCGGGAGAACTTCCAGAAGGCAAAGGACGAAGCAAAAGGTATGATTGGTGAGAACTTGACGACTGTTCTTATCCTTCTGCCCATTCTTGATTCTGATCTCATTGTCATTTTGCAGATAAAACGAAGGAGGCTCTGAAGAAGAAGGACCAGGAACTTGCCGAGGCGCAGAAGGTGGCTTTGGACAAAACAAAGCTTGCGAAAGAGAAGCTGGCTTCAGTTGGTAGACTTGAAGAAGAGAACGCCAACCTGAAAGCTGCTCTCGACGCGGCCAACAAGGAAGTCAGCCGTCTGAAGAATGACAAGATTGCTCTGAGTGACAAGGCTAGTGAGCTGGTGGGGAAGAAGAATGATCTGGAGGCTTATCTAGGAGGGCTCGCCAAGAAGTTGTTCATCATGCTTGAAGGTAACCTCTCCCACCCGACTGACTTGTTATCGTCCACTCGTCATAGAACTGCTGGTTTATCTCTGACTTGTGTATACAGAATTCTGCCAGAACTTCGAAGAGGAGACCAGTCGAGTGGAGACAGGTTTGGATCCCATCAACTCTCCTATGAAGGATGAAACTGCCATGAACATGCTCCGACTGGAATCCCGTGTCGCTGGTGTGGTCGACTATCTTGCTCGATTGAAAGTTGCGGCATCGCGGATCGACACGACACTCTGGCCGAGGGAGACGCTTCAAAATGACCTCGAGTCTCTGACGACTCGACTGAATGAAGTTCCAGGTCGAGTGCAAGAATGGAAGAAGTCCTCTGCTAGGTGTGGTGCTGATGTTGCTCTGTCTCTGGTCCATGTTCACTGCAAGGATGCACGAGAGGACAAGCTGGCGTCCCTCAAAGCGGCCAATACCAAGAAGTATGACTTCCAATCTTTCATGGAGACCTTCATTGCCGCTGCCACTCGGATTGCAGATGGAATCGGCCTGGACCAGTTCGTTGCGCCTTCCCGTCCTCCACCGGAGGAGTAAAAAACTTCTATGCTTGATGCCTTAAATTTGCCTTGGAATGCCGAGTGATTTTGTAACCGATAAAATTTAACAGGCTCGATGTCTGAGCACTTCTGAATCCGTAGGATGCTATCTGAACTTGGCTTTGCCATTGAATATGTTTGCATTAGCCTTCGAGTGAACATTGTTCTTCACTCGGAATATGTTTTAGTGCTTGTGACGCACTCTTGCAGGTAGAGATGGAGCACAGATTGCAGTCGACTTGCGTCCTTGCGGATCGGGATGGAGCGCACATTGTATTTGTGGCGGAGCTTCGAAGGGGAAGGTAGCAGTCGACCTTCACCTCGTCGTGCTTGCAGAGTGCACATTGTATTTGTGCCGTAGCTCCAAAGGAGAAGGTAGCAGTCGACCTGCACCTCGTCGTCCTTGCAGAGCGCACATTGTATTTGTGTCGTAGCTCCTAAGGAGAAGGTAGCAGTCGACCTGCACCTCGTCGTCCTTGCAGAGCACACATTGTATTTGTGTTGTAGCTCCGAAGG
>NC_041383.1:166059307-166080383 GCF_002162155.2 Triticum dicoccoides
ACACTTAGGCGAGTACTGGACTGCAGCTAAGCCCCCGAGTGGGAGAATTGCTCTCCACTCGGTAGGATTTTTAAATACTTATGCGAGTACTGGACCGCAGCTAAGCCCTCGAGTGGGAGGTTTGCTCTCCACTCGGCAGGATTTTTGTATTTGTGGTGTAGCTCCGAAGGAGAAGGTGGCAGTCGACCAGCACCTCGTCGTCCTTGCGGATTGGAATGGATTAAATACTTAGGTGAGTACCGGACTGCAGCTAAGCCTCCGAGTGGGTGGTTTGCTCTCCACTCGGTAGGATTTTCAAATACTTAGGCGAGTACTGGACTGCAGCTAAGCCCCCGATTGAGAGACTTGATCGTCACTCGGTAGGATTTTCAAATACTTAGGCGAGTACTGGACTGCAGCTAAGCCCCCGAGTGAGAGACTTGCTCATCACTCGGTAGGATTTTCAAATACTTAGGCGAAACGGATTCGCAGCTAAGCCTCTGAGTGTGAGGTTTGCTCTCCACTTGGAAGGATTTTCAAGTACTTAGGCGAAACGGATTCGCAGCTAAGCCTCCGAGTGAGAGGCCTGCTCGTCACTCGGTAGGAAATTTTTTTACAAACTTAGGCGAAACGGATTCGCGGCTAAGCCACCCACTGGGGGGTAAACAAAAGCGACAACAATCAATGAGAAAATTATAACACTTTTGTCTTTGATAAGCAAACTACAGGAGTACTTCTATTACAACTCATCCGAGTGAGTACTTAAGTGTAAAAGGGGTGGAGCAGGTCCACATTCCAAGCTCGTGGCTCATCAACCTGGAGGCCGACATTGTAAAGACGGTATGCTCCATTGTGGAGAACTTTGGTGACAATGAAGGGGCCTTCCCAAGTAGGGGCAAGTTTGTGCGGCTTCTGTTGGTCCACTCGGACAACCAAGTCTCCTTCTTGGAAGGCCTGACTCTTCATGTTTCTGGCATGGAATCGACGCAAGTCTTGCTGATAGATGGTCGATCGGATCATGGCAATCTCTCTTTCTTCTTCCAGAAGGTCGACTGCATCCTGCCGGGCTTGCTCTACTTCAACTTCAGAGTAGAGCTCGACTCGCGGTGCATTGTGAAGCAGATCACTCGGCAGAACCGCTTCAGCTCCATAGACCAGAAAGAATGGAGTTCTCCCAGTCGACCAATTTGGAGTAGTCCTCAATCCCCAAAGAACTGATGGAAGTTCGTCGACCCACGCGCCTGCTGCATGTTTGAGATCATGCATCAACCAGGGTTTCAGTCCTTTGAGAATTAGGTCATTTGCTCTTTCTGCTTGTCCATTCGACTGGGGGTGAGCGACTGAAGCGTAGTCGACTCGTGTGCCTTGAGAAGCGCAAAAGTCTTTGAATTGGTCGGAATCGAAGTTTGACCCATTATCGGTGATGATGCTATGCGGAACTCCATATCTGAATATCAACTCTCTGATGAAGCTGATAGCAGTGCTGGCATCAAGATTCTTGATAGGCTTGGCTTCGATCCACTTGGTGAACTTGTCGACTGCCACCAGTACATGGGTGAAGCCGCTCCTGCCAGTTCTCAGTGGCCCAACCATATCTAATCCCCAAACAGCAAAGGGCCAGACGATTGGAATGGTCTTCAAGGCTGAGGCGGGCTTGTGCGACATATTGGAGTAGAACTGACATCCTTCACACTTGTCGACTTTCTCTTTCACCATTTCATTTGCTCTGGGCCAGTAAAAACCCGCTCGGTATGCTTTAGCCACAATAGTCCGAGAGGACGCATGATGGCCACAGGTCCCCGAGTGGATGTCGTTAAGAATTATCCGACCCTCTTCCAGCGTTATGCATTTCTGACTGGATCCAGTCGCACTTTCCCTGTACAACTGTCCCTTCATCACAGTAAAGGCCTTGGATCGACGGTCGATCTATCGAGCCTCTTCTTCATTCTCTGGGAGCTCTTTCCTTAGGATATATGCGATGTAAGGCACTGTCCAGTCGAGAGTGATAACCAAAACTTCCATGATCAGGTCGACCACGGCTGGGACCTCGACTTCAGTCGGATCCATGGCACTTTTGGCTGTGGGGCGTCTTTTGTGAAAGGATCCTCTTGAACTGAATGGGCGTGGATATGTTCCAAAAACCTATCTTTGCGAAATCATCAGCTGCTTGATTTTTAAGTGGGGGTAAATGATGAAGCTCTAACCCCTCGAATTTCTTCTCCAGCTTTCTTACTCCATTGCAGTAACCAGTCATGGCTGGGCTTCTGACGTCCCACTCCTTCATCACTTGGTTAACCACCAAATCCGAGTCGCCGTAGACCATGAGGCGACGGACGCCGAGTGAAATGGCCATACGCAACCCATACAAAAGTGCTTCGTATTCTGCTTCGTTGTTGGAGGAATCAAAGTGAATCTGGAGTACGTATCTGAGCTTATCTCCTCGGGGGGAAACCAACACTACCCCAGCACCGGAACCATTTAGCATCTTAGAGCCATCAAAGAACATGGTCCAGTGCTCCGAGTGAACTTGAGTCGGTAGTTGCTGTTCGGTCCACTCGGCAATGAAATCAGCTATTGCTTGGGACTTGATAGCTTTCTTTGCCTCCAATCTCATATCCATGGGAAGGAGTTCAATCGCCCATTTTGCCACTCGACCAGTTGCATCTGTGTTGTGCAGAATCTCTGACAATGGGGCGTCATTGACGGCTGTAATGGTATGGTCAGAGAAATAATGAGCAACTTTCTTCGTGGTCATATAAATCCCATATACAAGCTTCTGATAATGAGGGTATCTTTGCTTTGATGGGGTCAGAACTTCAGAAATATAATATACTGGGTGCTGAACTTTAAAGGCTTTTCCTTCTTCTTCCCGCTCGACCGTAAGTACTGTACTAACGACTTGTCCTGTGGCTGCAATGTAAAGCAGCAAAGGCTCTTTGCTGATCAGGGCAGCAAGCACCGGCTGGGTGGAAAGCAGGGCTTTTAGCTCTGCAAACAATGCATTAGCTTCAGGAGTCCACTCGAACTTGTCTGACTTCTTCATCAATTGGTAAAGAGGCAATGCCTTTTCACCGAGACGAGAGATGAACCGACTTAAAGCGGCCAAGCAACCAGTAAGCTTCTGAACATCGTGCACACGGACAGGTCTTTTCATTCGGAGTATAGTGCCGACTTTCTCTGGATTTGCATTGATTCCTCGTTCGGAAACGAGAAAACAGAGTAATTTTCCGCCAGGAACTCTGAATGTGCACTTGGATGGATTAAGCTTGATATCATACCTCCTGAGGTTGGCAAATGTTTCAGCAAGGTCAGTCAGCAGGTCGGAACCTTTCCATGACTTGACCACAATATCATCCATGCACGCTTCCACATTCCGACTGATTTGAGTGAGCAAACACTTCTGAATCATCCTCATGAACGTGGCTCTGGCATTTTTGAGGCCGAATGGCATGGTGACATAACAGAAGCACCCGAATGGGGTGATGAAAGCTGTTTTGATGTCGTCGGGTCCATACAGACGGATCTAATGGTACCCGGAATAGGCATCTAAGAAAGACAGTCGCTCACATCCCGCAGTCGAGTCGACTATTTGGTCGATGCGGGGGAGGGGAAAATGATCTTTCGGGCAGGCCCGATTGATATGTTTAAAGTCAATGCACATGCGAAGTGACTTGTCCTTCTTGGGGACCATGACAACATTGGCGAGCCACTCGGAGTGGTAAATTTCACTGATAAACTCGGCTGGTAAGAGCCGAGCCACCTCCTCGCCAATGGCCTTTCGTTTCTCGACGACAGACCATTGAAGATGTTCTTTAACAGGTTTCACTTTCGAGTCGACTCGTAGGAGGTGCTCAGCCAGCCCCCTGGGAACACCCGGCATGTCAGAAGGTTTCCATGCGAAGATGTCCCAGTTCTCATGGAGGAACTGGATGAGCGCTTCTTCCTATTTGGGGTCGAGTGTTGTAGAGATATTGGTCGGAGCGGCGTTGGGGTCGGTCGGGTGAATGTGAATCGGTTTCGTCTCATCGGACGATTGAAACGCTGATTCCGTAGCGGGCTTCTTGGCTCGCAAAAACTCACTCGGATCTGCATTTTTCTGTTGCTCCTGCCACTCTTCTGCTACCATCTGAGCATCGGTTATCTTTGAGCCTTTCTGAAAGCACTCTTCCGCCTTCTTCCGATTGCCAGTAAAAGTGATCACTCCTTTGGGGCCAGGCATCTTCAATTTGAGGTACACGTAACATGGTCGAGCCATAAATCGTGCATAAGCTGGCCTTCCCAAAATAGCGTTATAGGCACTTTGGAAATCCACAACCTCAAATGTCAAATTTTCTTTGCGGAAATTTTTATAATCACCGAAAACCACATCAAGAGCAATCTGGCCGAGCGATGCAGCCTTTTTGCCAGCAATGACTCCATAGAAACTCATGTTGCTGGTACTAAGTCTGGACATCGGAATGCCCATCCCTTTCAGTGTATCTATGTATAGTATATTCAAGCTACTGCCATCATCCATCAACACTTTAGTCAGTCGAGTGCCTTCGATGACTGGGTCGACCACCAGAGCTTGCCTCCCAGGGGTGGCTATGTGTGTCGGGTGATCAGACTGGTCGAACGTGATGGCAGTCTGAGACCATTTCAGATAATTGGGAGTCTCCGGAGCAACCATATTCACTTCTAGGTTGATAACTTTCAATCGACTTTTGCACTCAATGTCAGCAAAAATCACCAGAGTGGAATTGACCTGGGGATATTCCTCATCACTATCCCCCTTGTCCTCGACTTTGTCCGACTCATTTTCCTTATCTTTAAGCTATTTCCCTTGGAATTGCTGGATCAAGAGCCGACACTGTCGAGTGGTATGTTTCGGGTAAATGAAGTTACCCTCTTCATCTTTCTTTGTGTGGATGTGGCATGGCAAATCCATCACATCGTTTCCCTCCTTGTCTTTCACCTTCTTAGGGTTCCAAGGCCCTTTGGGCTTCCCTTTAAACTTTCATTGAGTCATGGCCAAGGCTTCTCCAGGAGCAGCTGGCTCGTCTTTCTGCTTCTGCTTTCGACTGGAGTTCCCTCCCCCGGTTTCCTGGGCGACTGACTTGTGCTTGCCACTCCGGAGCCGATCCTCTTCTTCTCCATTGGCGTACTTGGTGGCTATCTCCATCATTCGACTCAGAGACATGTCTCCGGTTCGACCGAACTTCAGGTTTAGCTCTTTGTACTTAACGCCTTCCTTGAAGGCACATACTGCCTGATGATCAGACACATTCTCCACCGTGTGATGCAATGTGATCCATCTCTGGATGTAATCCCTCAAAGTCTCATTCGACTTCTGCACACAAGTTTGCAGCTCTGTCAGTCCTGCTGGTCGCTTGCATATTCCTTCAAACATTCTGACAAACACTCGGGAAAGATCTTCCCAAGTGTAAATGCTACTGGGTGCCAACTGATTCAGCCATGCTCTGGCTGAGCCCTCCAAGATAAGAGGCAGATGTTTCATGGCCACCTCATCATTGCCGCCGCCGATCTGAACAGCCACTCGGTAGTCCTCAAGCCAAGTATCAGGCTTGGACTCACCAGTGAACTTACTAACTCCAGTCGCCAACCTGAAGTTGGGAGGAATCACCGCGGCCCTGATGGCTCTGCTGAAGCATTCTGGTCCTGAGACGTGCACTCTGCTGCTGGTGGGTACATCTCTGTCGTGACCCTCTCTGTGAGCTCTGTTCCTGTCGACCAGACCTTGAACGATAATGGATCTCGCATCAAAGCCTGGTTCCCTGGGGTCGACTGGAATCCTTCGCCCACCACTGTGCTGGCGTCTATCATCTTGTTGTCGAGGCGCGTACGATCCACCCCTTGGGGGAGGGGTGGGCACTCGACATCGATAATCGCGATCGATTCGGTGATCATACTACTCACGGTTCTTGTACTGATCGTGCCGGTCTCTACGCCCTTCACGCCTCGGGGGCGATCTGGGGCTATGAGCCGACTGGACTGTATTTGCAGCTACAGATCTGCTGTGAATTCTATTCTGCGACTGCGACACAGCTGAATTTTGATATCCTGCTGCCCGGAGTAAATCTCTGATCTGCATCAATCCTCTGCCAGCCTCTGACTAGGAAGGCTGAATCGACTCTGCTATACGGGCTGCAGCTGCTAAATTATGGATCGGAGTTCGATATACCTGAGTCGGTGCTGGGAAGAGTTTACGTCGACTGGATGCCGGAACCCGTTCCCACGCACACTCGTCGAGTGATCGCTGAAGGTTCTCCAGTCGAGTGCGCTCAGCTAAGTTAGCCAAGCGCGCATCCTCTAAGGCCCGAGCCTCAGGGGTTTCTCCAACGATAGGAGTGTGTAACGCATCCATGTTCCGGCAGCGAAGTTCTTCCCTTTGCAGCGAAGTGAGGGGTTCGGGGAGATACTCCTCATGGGCACGCGACGGGTCGCCTCCGCCGTCGCCTCCGTCGATGCCGGGAAAACCGGGAGGACCGCATGGTCCATCGACCATCAGAACCTCCACCGCTGGATCGCTGCTGTCGCACTCGGATGCAGTCTCTGCGGAGCCAGTCGACAGATCGAACAGGCCATAGAGAGATTCGTCGGGCTCGATTGCCGCGACTTGGGGGGTGGCCGACTGGCGAGCCACCGCATGTCTCACCCACCGCTGAAGCCTCGACCGACCGGAGCGCTTGCGCCGGCGAGAAACAGGGGGGAGCACGACATAGAAACCGACTGATACTAGGTCGACGGTTGTCGCATGAGGACGCCGCGGACGCACGCGCGAAAGTGCATCGCCCCACAGACTGGGAGCGCGTCGATGTCGAGCGGAGCCTCCTGAAGCCAAGCAGAGTCGTCGGTGACAAACGTGAGCACGCCGAGAGGGATCTCGCGACCCTCAACCAAAACTCCACCTGAAACCATGATGAAGGAGATCGGAAAAAATTGCAACTTCTCCAATAAGTCGCTAAGACACCTGCCCCACGGTGGGCGCCAACTGTCGTGGTTCTAAGTTTGACAGTAGTGTAGGGGGGTACTAATGGAGAGGCAAGATCCTAGCTATTGAGTAGTTGTATACGCAAGAGTTTTATGAGTTCAGGCCCTTCTCAGAGGAAGTAACAGCCCCACGTCTCGGAGACCGGAGGCGGTCGACTGGATTATATGCGTATGAGTTACAGGGGTGCGAACCCTTTACACTGAGGAGGGGGTGGCTTATATAGAGTTCGCCAGACCCCTCCAGCCCTCAGTTATGCAGGGTTTAAAGTACATTAAGTCCGAGGGTTACTGGTAACGCCCACATAAAGTGCTATGAAGACCATAAAGGCTACTTAATGACAGACCGTTACGTGCAGAGTGACTTTAGGTTTCCTGTTGGTCGAGTGCTTGGCTTCGTGGTCGAGTATCTTCGAGTTTGTCGAGTGGAGCCTTTCCAGGTCGACTGAAAGGTGATTTCTTCTAGAGATGTCCTTGGGGAGGGTGTCTTGGACAGGTCCATGACCTTACCCTAGGTACATGGCTTCATCACCCCCTGCCTCATGGGCCCCTCGTGGCTCCCCTGACCGACTTCCTTTGCCTATATATATCTTCGTACCCTGAAACCATCCAGGAGCACCACGAAAAACTATTTCCACCACCGCAACCTTCTATATCCGCGAGATCCCATCTTGGAGCCTTCACCGGCGCTCCACTGGAGGGGGAATCAACCACGGAGGGCCTCTCCATCACCACCAATGCCTCTCCGATGAGTTGTGAGTAGTTTAGCATAGACCTTCGGGTCCATAGTTATTAGCTAGATGGCTTCTTCTCTCTCTTTGATTCTCAATACAAAGTTCTCCTTCCTCTTCTTGGAGATCTATTTGATGTAACTCTTTTTGCGGTGTGTTTGTGAAGATCCAATGAATTGTGGGTTTATGTTCAAGTTTATCTATGGAAAATATTTGAATCTCCTCTAAATTCTTTTATGTATGATTGGTTATCTTTGCAAGTCTCTTCGAATTATCAGTTTGGTTTGGCCTACTAGATTGATCTTTCTTGCCATGGGAGAAGTGCTTAGCTTTGGGTTGAATCATGCGGTGTCCTTTCCCAGTGACAGTAGGGGTAGCATGGCGAGTATTGTATTGTTGCCATCGAGGATAAAAAGATGGGGTTTATATCATATTGCGTGAGTTTATCCCTCTACACCATGTCATCTTGCTTGCGTTACTCTGTTCATATGAACTTAATACTCTTGATGCAGGCAGGAGTCGGTCGATGTGTGGAGTAATAGTAGTAGATGCAGGGAGGAGTCGGTCTACTTGTTTCGGACGTGATGCCTATATACATGATCATGCCCAGATAATCGCATAACTATGCACTTTTCTATCAATTACTCGACAGTAATTTGTTCACCCACCGTAATACTTATGCAATCTTGAGAGAAGCCACTAGTGAAACCTATGGCCCTGGGTCTATCTTTTATCATACAAGTTTTCTATATAGTTTTATTTGCATCTTTTACTCTCCAATCTATATCACAAAAATACCAAAAATATTTATCTTATCATATTATGTCTATCAGATCTCACTTTCGCAAGTTTCCGTGAAGGGATTGAAAACCCCTTTATCGCGTTTGTAGCGAGGTTCTTGTTTGTTTGTGTAGGTGCGTGGGACTTTTGAGGAGCCTCCTACTGGATTGATACCTTGGTTCTCAAAAACTGAGGGAAATACTTATGCTACTGTGCTGCATCACCCTGCCTCTTCAAGGAAAACCAACGCAAGCTCCAGAGGTAGCAGGGAACAACGTATGTTGTTATGTGGTTTGACCAATAAAGATCTCCGTAGAATATGTAGGAACCAATATGATCATCCATGTTCTGCTATTGGTTATTGACCGGAGACGTGTCTCGGTCATGTCTACATAGTTCTCGAACCCGTAGGGTCCGCACGCTTAATGTTCAATGATGATTGGTATTATGAGTTTATGTGATATGATGTACCGAAGTTTGTTCGGAGTCCCGGATGAGATCACGGACGTGACGAGGAGTCTCAAAATGGTCGAGACATAAAGATTCATATATTGGAAGGTTGCATTTGGACATCGGAATGGTTCCGAGTGGTTCGGGCATTTTTTGGAGTACCGGGAGGTTACCGAAACCCCCCGGGAGAAGTTATGGGCCTTATGCGCCATAAGAGGGAAGCACACCATCCCACAAGGAGCCGGTGCGCCCCCCTTTGGGCAGGAGGCCGAATTGGACTTGGGAAGGGGGCGCCACCCCCCTTTCCTTCTCCTACTCCCTCTCCTTCCCCTTTTCCCACTCCGGTAGAAGGAAAAAGGGTTGGGGCCGAATCCTACTAGGACTGGAGTCCTAGTAGGACTCCCCTCTCCCTAGCGTGCCCCTTGTTGGCTGGCCTCCTCCTCCCCTCCTTTATATACGGGGGCAGGGGGGCACCCCAAAGGAACAACGGGAAATTGTTTTAGCCGTGTGCGGTGCCCCCCTCCATAGTTACACACCTCGGTCATATCGTCGTAGTGCTTAGGCGAAGCCCTGCGCCGGTAACTTCATCATCACCGTCACCATGTCATCGTGCTGACGAAACTCTACCTCGACCTCAGTTGGATCTAGAGTTCGTGGGACGTCACCGAGCTGAACGTGTGCAGATCGCGGAGGTGCCGTACCTTCGGTGCTAGGATCGGTCGGATCGTGAAGGTGTACGACTACATCAACCATGTTGTCATAACGCTTCCACTTTCAGTCTACGAGGGTATGTGGACACACTCTCCCCTCTCATTGCTATGCATCACCTAGATAGATCTTGCGTGATCGTAGGAAAATTTTGAAATTACCGTGTTCCCCAGCAGTGGCATCTGAACCAGGTCTATGCATAGATGTTATATGCACGAGTAGAACACAAAGAGTTGTGGGCGATAATAGTCATACTACTTACCAGCATGTCATACTTTGATTCGGCGGTATTGTTGAATGAAGCAGCTCAGACCGACATTACGCGTACGCTTACGCGAGACTGGTTCTACCGACGTGCTTTGCACATAGGTGGCTGGTGAGTGTTTGTTTATCCAACTTTAGTTGAATCGACTGTGGCTACGCCCAGTCCTTGTTGAAGGTTAAAACAGCACACTTGACGAAAAATCGTTGTGGTTTTGATGTGTAGGTAAGAACGGTTCTTGCTAGAAGCCCGTAGCAGCCACGTAAAACTTGCAACAACAAAGTAGAGGACGTCTAACTTGTTTTTGCAGGGCTTGCTGTGATGTGATATGGTCAAGGCATGATGTGATATAAATTGTTGTATGAGATGATCATGTTTTGTAACAAAGTTATCGGCAACTGGCAGGAGCCATATGGTTGTCGCTTTATTGTATGCAATGCAATCACCATGTAATTGTTTTATCACTATGCGATAGCGATAGTCATAGTAATAATAGTTGGCAAGATGACAACGATGCTACGATGGAGATCAAGGTGTCACGCAGGTGACATTGGATATCATGACGATGCTTTGGTGATGGAGATCACGAGAACAAGATGATGATGGCCATATCATGTCACATATTTTGATTGCATGTGATGTTTATCCTTAATGCATCTTATTTTGCTTAGTACATTGGTAGCATTATAAGATGATCCCTTACTAAATTTCAAGGTACAAGTGTTCTCCCTGAGTATGCACCGTTGCTACAATTCGTCGTGCCGAGACACCATGTGATGATCGGGTGTGATAAGCTCTATGTTCACATACAACGGGTGCAAGCCAGTTTTGCACACGCAGAATACTTGGGTTAAACTTGACGAGCCTAGCATATGCAGATATGGCCTCGGAACACTGAGACCGAAAGGTCAAAGGTGAATCATATAATAGATATGATCAACATAGTGATGTTCACCATTGAAAACTACTCCATCTCACGTGATGGTCGGACATGGTTTAGTTGATTTGGATCACGTGATCACTTAGATGATTAGAGGGATGTCTATCTAAGTGGGAGTTCTTAAGTAATATGACTAGTTGAACTTTAATTTATCATGAAGTTAGTCCTGATAGTATTTTGAAAATAATGTTGTAGATCAATAGCTCGCGTTGTTGCTTCCCTATGTTTTTATATGTGTTCCTAGAGAAAACTAAGTTGAAAGATGATAGTAGCAATGATGCGGGTTGGGTCCGTGGTCTGAGGTTTATCCTCATTGCTACACAGAAGAATTATGTCCTTGATGCACCGCTAGGTGACAGACCTATTGCAGGAGCATATGCAGACATTATGCACATTTGGCTAGATCAATATGATGACTACTTGATAGTTTAGTGCACCACGCTTAACGACTTAGAATCGGGACTTTAAAGACGTTTTGAACGTCATGAACCACATGAGATGTTCCAGGAGTCGAAGTTAATATTTCAAGTAAATACCCGAGTTGAGAGATATGAAGTCTCAAACAAGTTCTATAGCTAAAATATGGAGGAGAATAGCTCAAGCAGTGAGCATGTGCTCAGATTGTCTGGGTACTACAATCACTTGAATCAAGTGGGAGTTAATCTTACAGATAAGATAGTGATTGGCAGAGTTCTCTAGTCACCATCACCAAGTTACTGGAACTTCGTGATGAACTATAGTATGCAAGGGATGACAAAAACGATTCCCAAGCTTTTCATGATGCTGAAATCGGTGAAGGTAGAAATCAAGAAAGAGCATCAAGTGTTGATGATAGATAAGACCACTAGTTTCAAGAAAAGGGCAAAGGGAAAGAAAGGGAACTTCAAGTAGAATGGCAAGCAAGCTGTCACTTCCGTTAAGAAGCCCAAAGCTAGACTAAAGCCTGAAATTGAGTGCTTCTACTGCAATGGAAATGGCCACTGGAAGCAGAAATGCCCTGAATATTTGGTGGATAAGAAGGATGGCAAAGTGAACGAGGGTATATTTGATATACAGGTTATTGATGTGTACCTTACTAGTGTTTAGAGTAGCCCCTGGGTATTTGATACTTGTTCGGTTGCTAAGATTAGTAACACAAAACAGGAGTTACAGAATAAGCAGAGACTAGTTGAGGGTGAAGTGACAATGTCTGTTGGAAGTGGATCCAAGATTGATATGATCATCATCGCACACTCCTATAATTTCGAGATTAGTGTTGAACCTAAATAAATGTTATTTGGTGTTTGCGTTGAGCATAAATATGATTAGATCATGTTTATTGCGATACAATTATTCATCTAAGACAGAGAATAAATTGTTATTCTGTTTACATGAATAAAACCTTCTATGGTCATACACCCAAAGTTGATGATTTATTGAATCTTGATCATAGTGATACACATATTCATAATATTGATGCCAAAAGATGCAAATTTGATAATGATAGTGCAACATATTTGTGGCACTGCCGTTTGGGTCATATCGGTGTAAAGCGCATGAAGAAACTCCATAAAGATGGATTTTTGGAATCACTTGATTATGAATCATTTCATGCTTGCGAACCGTGCCTTATGGGCAAGATGACTAAAACTCCGTTCTCCGGAACAATGGAAGGAGCTAGTGACTTATTGGAAATAATACATATCGATGTATGCGGTCCAATGAGTGTTGATGCTCGTGGCGGGTATCGTTATTTTCTGACCTTCATAGATGATTTGAGCTATGGGTATATCTACTTAATGAAACACAAGTCTGGAACATTTGAAAAGTTCAAGGAATTTCAGAGTGAAGTGGAGAATCATCATAACAAGAAAATGAAGTTTCTACGATCTGATCGTAGAGGAGGATATTTGAGTTATGAGTTTGGACTTCATTTAAAACAATGTGGAATAGTTTCACAGCTCACGCCACATGGAACACCACAGCGTAATGGTGTGTCCCAACGTCGTAACCGCAATTTATTGGATATGGTGCGATCTATGATGTCTCTTACCAGGTTACCACTATCGTTTTGGGGTTATGCATTAGAGACAGCTACATTCATGTTAAATAGGGCACCATCGAAATCCATTGAGACGACGCCTTATGGAACTATGGTTTGGCAAGAAACCAACGTTGTCGTTTCTTAAAGTTTGGGGCTGTGATGCTTATGTGAAAAAGCTTCAACCTGATAAGCTCGAACCCAAATCGGAGAACTACGTCTTCATAGGATACCCAAAGGAAACTGTTGGGCACACCTTCTATCAAAGATCCGAAGGCAAGATATTCATTGCTAAGAATGGATCCTTTCTAGAGAAGGAGTTTCTCTCGAAAGAAGTGAGTGGGAGGAAAGTAGAGCTTGATGAGGTAATTGTACCTTCTCCCGAATTGGAAAGTAGTTCATCACAGAAATCAGTTCTAGTGATTCCTACACCAATAGGTGAGGAAGCTAATGATGATGATCATGAAACTTCAGATCAAGTTACTACAGAACCTTGTAGGTTTTCCAGTGTACGGTCCGCACAAGAGTGGTCCGGTAGTCCTATTCTGAAAGTCATGTTACTAGACCATGATGAACTTATGAACTATGAGGAAGCGAGATGAGCCCATATTCCGCGAAATGGCTTGAGGCCATGAAATCTGAGATGGGATCCATGTATGAGAACAAAGTGTGGACTTTGGTGGACTTGCTCGATGGTCGGCAAGCCATATTAAATAAATGGTTCTTCAAGAGGAAGACGGACACTGATAGTAGTGTTACTATCTACAAATCTCGACTTGTCGCAAAAGGTTTTCAACAAGTTCAAGGTGTTGACTACAATGAGATTTTCTCAACTGTAGCGATGCTTAAATCCATCTGAATCATGTTAGCAGTTGCCATATTTTATGAAATCTGGCAAATGGATGTCAAAACTACATTCCTTAAATGGATATTTCTTAAAGAAGAGTTGTATATGATGCAACCAGAAGGTTTTGTCAATCCTAAAGGTACTAACAAGGTGTGCAAGATCAAGCGATCCATCTATGGACTGGTGCAAGCCTCTCAGAGTTGGAATATACGCCTTGATGAGTTGATCAAAGCATATAGTTTTATACAGACTTGCAGTCAGGTCTGTATTTACAACAAAGTGAATGGGAGCTCTGTAGCATTTCTAATATTATATGTGGATGACATATTGTTGATTGGAAATAATATAGAATTCCTGGATATCATAAAGGGATACTTGAATAAGTGTATTTCAATGAAAGACCTCGTTGAAGCTGCTTACATATTGGGCATCAAGATCTATAGAGATAGATGAAGACACTTAATTGGACTTTCACAAAGCACATACCTTGGTAAAGTTTTGAAGAAGTTCAAAATGGATCAGTCAAAGAAAGGGTTCTTGCCTGTATTACAAGGTGTAAAGTTGAGTAAGACTCAAAGCCCGACCACGGCAGAAAATAAAAAGAGAATGAAAGTCATTCCCTATGCCATAATCATAGGTTCTATAAAGTATGTTGTGCTGTGTACCAGACCTATTCTATACCCTGCCCTGAGTTTGGATAGGGAGTACAATTTTGATCTAGGAGTAGATCACTGGACAGCGGTCAAGATTGTCCTTAGTGAGGACTAAGGAAATATTTCTCGATTATGGAGGTGATAAAAGAGCTCGTCGTAAATAGTTACATAAATGCAAGCTTTTACACTGATCCAGATGACTCTAAGTCTCAATCTGGATACATATTGAAAGTGGGAGCAATTAGCTAGAGTAGCTCCGTGCAGAGCATTGTAGACATAGAATATTTGCAAAATACATACGGCTCTGAATGTGACAGACCCGTTGACGAAACTTCTCTCACGAGCAAAACATGATCACACCTTAGTACTCTTTGGGTGTTAATCACATAGCGATGTGAACTAGATTATTGACTCTAGTAAACCCTTTGGGTGTTGGTCGCATGATGATGTGAACTATGGGTGTTAATCACATACAGATGTGAATATTGGTGTTAAATCACATGGTGATGTGAACTAGATTATTGACTCTAGTACAAGTGGGAGACTGAAGGAAATATGCCCTAGAGGCAATAATAAAGTTATTATTTATTTCCTTAATTCATGATAAATGTTTATTATTCATTCTAGAATTGTATTATCCGGAAACTTAATACATGTGTGAATACATAGACAAAACTTATAGTCCCTAGTATGCCTCTACTTGACTAGCTCGTTAATCAAAGATGGTTATGTTTCCTAACCATAGACATGTGTTGTCATTTGATGAACAGGATCACATCATTAGGAGAATGATGTGATGGACATGACCCATCCGTTAGCTTAGCATTATGATCGTGTCAGTTTCATTGCTACTAACATCACAATGTAAAAGGGTGATTATAAAGGTTCTCTACAAGTGTCTCCGAAGGTGTTTGTTGGGTTGGCATATATCGAGATTAGGATTTGTCACTCCGTGTTTCGGAGAGGTATCTCTGGGCCCTCTCGGTAATACTCATCACTATAAGCCTTGCAAGCATTGTAACTAATGAGTTAGTTCCGGGATGAAGTATTGCAGAACAAGTAAAGAGACTTGCCAGTAACAAGATTGAACTAGGTATTGAGATACGGACGATCGAATCTTGGGCAAGTAACATACCGATGACAAAGGGAACAACGTATGTTGTTATGCGGTTTGACCGATAAAGATCTTCGTAGAATATGTAGGAACCAATATGAGCATCTAGGTTCCGCTATTGTTTATTGACTGGAGACGTGTCTCGGTCATGTCTACATAGTTCTCGAACCCGTAGGGTCCGCATGCTTAATGTTCGATGACGATTGGTATTATGAGTTTATGTGATATGATGTACCTAAGTTTGTTCGCAGTCCTGGATGAGATCATGGACGTGACGAGGAGTCTCTAAATGGTCGAGACATAAAGATTCATATATTGGAAGGTTGCATTTGGACATCGGAATGGTTCCGAGTGGTTCGGGCATTTTTCCGGAGTACCGGGAGGTTACCGGAACCCCCGGGAGAAGTTATGGGCCTTATGGGCCATAAGAGGGAAGCACACCAGCCCATAATGGGTAGTGCACCCCCCTTTGGGCAGGAGGTCGAATTGGACTTGGGAAGGGGGAGCCACCCCCCTTTCATTCTCCTACTCCCTCTCCTTCCCTTTTTCCCCCTCCGGCACAAGGAAAAAGGGGTGGAGCCGAATCCTACTAGGACTGGAGTCCTAGTATGACTCCCCTCTCCCTGGTGCTCCCCTTGTTGGTCATCCTCCTCCTCCCCTCCTTTATATACGGGGGAAGGGGGGCACCCCAAAGTCACAACAGGCAATTGTTTTAGCCGTGTGCGGTGCCCCCCCCCCTCCACAGTTACACACCTCGATCATATCGTCATAGTGCTTAGGCGAAGCCCCTGCGCCGGTAACTTCATCATCACCATCACCACGCCGTCATGTTGACGAAACTCTCCCTCGACCTTAGCTGATCTAGAGTTCGTGGGACGTCACCGAGCTGAACGTGTGCAGATCGCGAAGGTGCCATACCTTCGGTGCTAGGATCGTTCGGATCATGAAGACGTACGACTACATCAACTGCATTGTCATAACGCTTCCGCTTTCGGTCTACGAGGGTACGTGGAGACACTCTCCCCTCTCCGTGCTATGCATAACCTAGATAGATCTTGCATGATCATAGGAAAGTTTTTGAAATTACCGTGTTCCCCAACAGAAATCTATCTCAATATGTTTAATTCTTGCATGAAAACAGGATTAGCAGAAAGGTAGGTTGCACCAAGATTGTCACACCGAAGTATAGGAGTCTGAGCATGTGATACTCCAAGTTCATTTAGCAAAGCATGTACCCAAATGATTTCAGATGTAGCATTAGCTAATGCTTTATACTCTGCCTCGGTACTGGACCTGGAAACAGTAGCTTGCTTCTTTGCACACCATGAAATTAAAGGGCGTCCATAAAAGATAGCAAATCCCCCTGTTGAGCATCTATCATCCACACAACCAGCCCAATCCACATCAGAGAAGGCATTGATGCGAAGAGAGGAGGATTTATTTATAGCTAGACCAATGTTTGTTGTATTCTTTACATACCTCAAGATGCGCTTTGTAGCTGTCCAGTGGGCTATAGTAGGTGCATGTAAAAACTAGCAAACTTTATTGACTGCAAAGGAAATGTCAGGTCGAGTAAGGGTCAAGTATTGCAATACTCCAACTATACTCCTGTAGCTGGTGCTATCTTCCTGATCCAAAGGTGCTCCTTCTGTCAAGGATAGTTGTTCTGAGCTGGACAAGGGAGTTGGAGAAGGTTTAGAGCTTGCATGCCAACTATGCTTAACAGATCAGTCACACACTTTCCTTGTGATAAGTGAATGCCATGTTCAGTTTTCTTGACTTCTATGCCTAAGAAGTAATGCAAGTCTCCCAAATCTTTCAAAGCAAAATCTGCCCTAAGATCTTTTAATAGTGTTGTTACTACTTCACTAGATGAACTAGTCACAATAATATCATCAACGTAAATGAGAACAAAAATGATAGTCTGAAACTTGTTGTAAATGAACAGAGAAGTATCAGACTTGGATGGAACAAAGACAAGCATTTGCAGTTTCATACTCAGCCGAGAGTACCATGCTCGAGGTGCTTGCTTGAGCCCATACAAAGCCTTGTCAAGTTTGCAGACATGAAAGGGCACATTTTTGTCCTCAAACCCAGGAGGTTGTTTCCTGTAAACCTCCTCTTCCAGAACACCATGAAGAAACGCGTTCTGTACGTCTAGCTGTCTGAGACTCCACCCCCTGGAAACAGCAACGGAGAGCACAAGACGAATAGATGCAGCCTTGACAACAGGACTAAAAGTATTCTTGATAGTTAATACCATAGCGATGTTTAAATCCTTTTTCTACCAAACGTGCTTTGAACCGATCAATTTTACCATATGATTTTCTCTTAATTCTATAGACCCATTTGCAATCAATTAAATTGATACTTTCACAACAAGGAACTAAGTTCCACGTCTTATTGTGTTGCAAAGCAGAATATTCGTCCTCCATTGCCTGCTACCAGTGAGTATCTCCAAGAGCTTCACCCAGAGTCTTGGGTTCACTAGATTCACCTGTCAAACAAGTTAACCCATATTTGGCAATATTTCTATAATTAATTCTGGAGGTCACCCCTGTTGAAGCCTTGTTCGTGGTGGTGTAGGAGCAGCCACAGGAGAGGCAACCGCAGGCGATCCGGACTGCTGCAGCAACGAATCCACTGCGGCGGGGGATCCCGATGCAGATTCTGGAGCATCGGCTCTGGATCCAAATGCGTCAGGCCCGATAGGGGAACCAGGCTCTGGTCGGGCCTCAGGAACAGGCCTGTTAGTGAATCAACGGGTACAGTCCATCCACGCATCTACCTCGATAGAGGATTTACTTCGTGACCTGATCCTTGATCAAAAAGAAGAATGGGTGAAATTCTAAAAATACATGATTGTCAAGGGCAATGCGATGAACAGAAAGGAGATTTTTTGATGAAGTGGGACAATGCAAGATATTATTTAGGTGGATATCTCTATATGGGGAACGAATAATTGAATGACCAATATTGCTTATCTCCATACATGTACCATCGACATTATGAACTTGATCATGACCATGATAATTTTCATGCATGGTGACCTTCTCGAGCTCATGGGCGATGTGATCGGAGGCACCAGAATCAGCATACCAGTTGGTATCTACTCCATATGACTTGTTGGCTGCTGCGGCAATCTTCTTCTTGTGAGTTATCATCTGCATAGCGCCACTTGCATTCCTTTGCAATATGATTAGTTTTCTTGCAAATCTGACATTTTCCTTCATATTCATCATACCCCCTAAAATTGTTGTTGTAGTTGTTCTGGCCTCCCGTGTTGTTGTTGTAGAAGGGGCGACCGGCGTTGTTGTTATTGTTGTTGTGTCTTCCGCTGCCGCCGGAGTTGGAGTAGCGGCCGACATAGCCACCACCATCACTGTAGTGGCCGCCGTTGCCACCACCGTGGGGGTTGGAGTAGTGGCCGCCGCCACCACCGCCGTAGTGGCCACCACCACCGCTGCCGTCATGTCCTCCACGACGAGGGCCGCCGCCACCACCACGGTAGCCTTTGGAGGGGCCACCCCGACCGCGAGAAGCGGCGTTGGCCGAAGATTTGAAGGCTTGGCCGCCTGTGCCCTGGAACATCTCGACTCTTTGGTCGAAGGTGGATACCATGCCGAAGAGCTCATCGATCGTGGTCGGCTCAGGACACACGTCCAAGGCGCTGATGATGGGCTGGTACTCCATGTCAAGCCCGGATGTGATGTGGGAAAGGAGCTCTTCCTCATCTATGGGTTTCCCTGCCGGTGCGATCTCATCGGCAACACCCCGCATATAGCAGAAGTATGCAGCAGCCGACTGGGTTCCCTTCTGGGCGGTGGTGAGGGCTATGCAGATGTAATTGCAGCGAGAGCGAGATTAAGCAGAGAACATGTTGGCGAGGGCAGACCAGATGGCATGGGAGGTTTCAAGAGATGCGACTTGAACTAGGACTTCTTTGGAGAGATTCCTAAGAAGATAGGCAACTATCTGATCTTGGATGAGCCAAGGCGCATAAGCAGGGTTCACAGCCACGTACCCAAAGAGGCCGGTGGTTGTTTTGGGTGGTGGTTCTAGGGTTTTGTCGACGTACCCAAAGAGGCCGGCCCCCATGATCTGGGAGCGAGCTTGAGCACGCCAGAGAACATAGTTGGATCGCGTGAGGGGTTCGTAGACATTGTTGTTGAGGCCGGTGGAGACTACCGAGGTGGATGTCGACATGGTCATGTTTGGAGATGGAAAAGGTGTAGCTAGACGAAGGGGAAGAGGGTAGCTCTGTATACCATGTGAGATAATGTATCGAAGCGCCTCAAGTCTCAACTCTCCATATAGGGAGAGCCGCGTTTATATTGTATTAATTGGGGGTGAGAGGAGTCTCGTGGCATTACAGATGCACTGCTTGTTTGATAACAACCAGAGAGATACAGTAGGGATACGGGAGAAGAGATAGAAAGATAAACAAATACATCGGTAAGATAAGTCCATCTCTAACTACCTATGCCTACCTATACGTGATACACAAGACAAATGTTTAAGAATCAAAGCGAAGTAAACCGGTTTTGTTTAAACATTGATGCATGTCCGTCGACTCCAGGAAACGACAATCCACTGGACACACATGGGGTACAATTATCAGACAATGCCAACAGCAGGACGAAATTACTGTTTTGACCTTTTTTTCTAACTTAATCAAGAATTGACCCAGTTTGCAAAAGAATTTCAAATGTGACCTTTTTTGGTTACGCCAACATCCTTGGCGTTTGGCTTGCACGGGAGACGCCAGGAATGATGGCGTTTGGGCTTGGCCCACACTTGTCCAGCTGGCGCCGAAGTGGCAGAGCCAAACGCCAAAGAACTTGGCGTTTGGAAGAAACGCCCAAGGCTTGGCAATTTGAGCCCTTCCATCAGGAGTAAACAAGAAAAGCATGCCCAGCCTGTTTGATTATTCTGGTTTGGTATTCGTTAGCGCGGCTGATTAATTATGTGAGGAGCTGGAAAGCCAAAGTATCATGCCGTGCTTTTTCTTCCATGGTTGTTTTCATTTAAGAAATACATGCAGTTCGGATGGATTAATCCCGTGTTAAGTGGCCATGTAACTAACTTATTTAGCACAGCCCAATAAGCAACAGTGTAACCATATCTGTTTGGATGGTTTTGTATGTTCTAGAATGAAAGCGTACTACTGATGTTTTTTGCTAAATGAAACATACTACTAATTCTTTTTAGTTCCCATTTTTCTGAACCAATTCTTTTCAGTTCCCTGATAAGACTAATTAACCTACTACCAATTCGTTCTAAGTTTGAATTGACATAAAAAAAATTAAAGTTCGTGCGTTTTTTAGAAAATAATATTGCTCTATGTCCACCACAAAATGTTATGCTAAATAAATATAGTAAAAAAATTGATTGTTTTGACAAAGACCGCGAGTGTGTCTTCTGGCCGCATGAATTTTTTTGGCCGATAAATACATGTATTGTGGTCTGTGTAAAAAAAAGTGGGGTTCCAAAGATGCGCCGCTTGTCATCTTCCACTCTCGCTGCCGCCAAGGCGCGTCGCCGGGCAAAACCCGTGCGACACTGCCACCGGCGGTGAGGTCCAGGCGTGGAAGGGGGGGGGGGG
>NC_041383.1:166081489-166087092 GCF_002162155.2 Triticum dicoccoides
GTGTCATACGACCGCCGGAGGTCTCTTCGCCCTCGATCGTATGTCTTCCTAAGTATGCCCGCGTGAGGGAGAGAGATGGAGATGGTGCTCCGACCGACGCCATGGAGGTCTCTCCCCCCTACCTTCCCTTCATGCGTGTGTGTGTGTGTGTGTGTGTGTGTTGGTCACGATTTTGGCCAGATCCCGGATGTTGTTCGATTCAATTTGAATTGCCATTTTCTGATTCAATTTGGCCGGATTCCTCACGCAACGCAGGTCACAAGAGACCGCCGACGCTTCCCTGCTGTGGGCCGATGCCACGCATGGATGTTGGAGCCGGCGAGGTACACGACGGCTCCACCTGCGCCTCCCACAGCAGCAACTCCTAGCCGAGGTATGCCCTCCTCTCCTCTCCTCTCCTTCCTCCCTCTCCACAGATCTCTATCTTGCCCAAGGCAATCGATCAAGTTTATTCATGTTCTGTACGTAGATGCTGCACTATTTAGATCTCTGGTTGGTTGGTCACATTGGAGACCTAGACTGGAATGTCACAAGGATTCCACTGAAGAAAACTACTGAACTTTTATGCAGGGATTGACGTCCCAACAGACACTGATTAGACACTGATTAATAAACAACAAGTTCGATGCTTCCTTCCAGCATGTAACCAACCTGACACCACAAAGTGTTCGAAAAGTGACAGAATGGATATCCGGAGACCGGATCATTTTGAATTAACACGCACAATGCTGACAGTCAATGTCTCAATCTGTTTCTCAAAGAAAATAAAAACATCTTGAAGTCCAACTCAAGATAGAAAATTAGTAAGTCCAAGAAACACCACGTGCACGCTCAGTTTCCTCAATTAAGCGCCAATAATTTCCTCCTAAAATTACTGATACCCCTACCACACTTCTGAATTTTGTTCTTGTCGCAATGAGCCAATGTGCTGCTTATAGGGACCCCATATGAATCAAAAGTTTGATCGGGAAAGAAGAATGTCGTGCATTGTGCATTATCTGCGGACAGTTTGTATTGTGATTTGTATTTGCACTTTTATGCGGTTGAGAGAACCAAGTATTTGTATTTGCACGTAGGCTAAAGACTACTTGTGATTTCTATGTAGTATTATTTTCAGTTGGTTACTGTAACCTGAAGGCAGAATCTGCAAACAAAATAGCAGTGAGCAAGTCCTGGACTGGATGATATGTGTTTGGTCATGATTTGTTTGGCTGTAGCATCTCTCTCTAGTGTTAAGCGCGTCGTGGATATGTCCTTGTAGTATATGTTTGCTGTCGCAAATTTTTTACAGTGATAGGAGTTCTTGCAGACCAATTTACAAAAGAAGAGGGATTACAGTGACAGAGCATTGGACCTTGTCAAGTGGTTTCAGAGGAGGATGGAGACGGCTGCCTTACTATAGTGGAGGGCTTAATAGACTCAACTGTATTTGCCATCCCTTTGTGCACTACACGCATGTTCAGTAGCTGCCATTTTCTTGTACTAGCACTGCCAAGATGGATGTTCCTAAAGAGTTGTGACTCCTAAGTTCCCTGTATTCTTCCTTCCTTCCTTCTGTCCAAAATCACAGCACGTTCACAGCACCTTCAAACCTGCATGTGATGGACATAATAAAAGGTTCAGAACAATATGACCCCACAATTAAGAATAGTATGCAAGAACTTAAACAGTTGTATGCTCCCAATTAAGCATAGATGCAATAATAGTACAATAATAATCAAATATGCTTGCACTCATAAACAGAACGATTTATTTATAAAGATGTAAGTACATATAGGCTGATGATAATTTGAGTTACGATATGTTATGCTAACAATTTTATGGGACTACAGGTTTTGAGATCTTTGCTTTCCCATGCAACCAGTTTGGTGTGCAGGAACTTGGCATTGATAAGGAAAATGTTTAGATTGATTTCTGACAAGGTAAATGTGTGCCTGATACTTCCTCCTTTTTTGGTGTCTCTGTTTCAAGCTGATGTAAATGTTACTGGCCTACGTCGTATAGAAGATGATTTAGTGATCTCAAATGATCACACTATCAAATGGTGAATGTGCACCGATAAAGCATGGGAGTTTTTCTTGTGTTACTAGTGTCCGACCAGAATTAGTAAGGTATGATCAACGTGGCCGTATAATTAGATTTGGAAAAATACTAACTTGTTATTTCCTTTGCATTTTTTACTGTAAAAAGTCATGGCTCACCTATTAACCGGCGGCCGTAGAAGGACTAATCACCTAACTGAAACACTAATAATCAGAAGATAGATTGAACTTCGTTTAATGGATATACAACATATTGAGTTATTTTCTATTTGGTCTAATTGATACAATCATGTGTAATAGAGTTCACAATCTTTACTTTGAAGATCTGTAGCTAGACGTTAGAACTGTTGACATGCAAATAATTAACTAACTGCATGTCGTACTTGAATTACAGGTTTTTTGGTTTCGTCACTCCTTTGTTATATGGAAGAAGACTTCATGGTTAGCATTATTTATTATAAGACATTCATATAAGATTTTCTTGCCACTGTAAGTAGGAAGTTAATTTTTTTGGTCTGTTTTGTTCTGCGGGGATTTTGGTCTGTTTTTCTAATAGTATATATGATCATTCAGTCACAGTTCCTGTATTTTAGAACTAAATCTCCCCCTAATTAAAATGCAGAAACATGTTTTCTTTTATTATGTTTCAGTCACTGTCTTAGAAACACTAGAAAATATCTCTTGACAAACTTCTTCATGGAACTAATATTTTTATGCTAATGACAAATTGGATTTATAATCTTTAACCTCGAATCTTTATAGGATTTTGGTTACTACCATATCTGCTCTTGCAGGTCTACTAGAGTATCCACTTCTGAGGTTGATTTTCAAAATGTGTATATCTAATATTTCTTACTGCAGCTTTAAGCTTCACTGTCATCTAACTTTGTCTAGTTAATATACTTACTCGGCAACATGGAAAGTTTCCACATTTGCTCTAGCTGTCTCTATGGGTTAGCGACTTAGCATACATGTTGTAATAAGGTTTCACATTTGCTTCTCTGACAAGGTCTGTTTTTATTCATAGGTAGAAGATAGCGACAGAGTGCTGCCGGATAATGAGATGTTGAAGCGGCAGATTGAATCCATGACACCGAAGTGCAATTGCGGCAGATTATCTCTATCTTTTCTTTTCATTTTTCTTATTATTGAGTGAGAACAGAATGAGGAACTGTGTGATAGTACATACAACAACTGTAGTAAAAAGAAACTTATGTTTGCAATTGTTAATGACATAGATACTTGCATGTTCTTTGAAGTGGTCATTTGTGAGTTGCAATGCATAATGAGGTTTTTTGGTTGATTTATTTCCTTCGGTTTCTGGTTAACCATGAAATAGGAGCCCAGCAGTGCTCACTATTGTTGTGTTTACTGGGAACTGTATGCATAAAATGGAATCGGTCGATTTTATTTTTTTAATTATAAATTAGTTAGTAGTGGCGTGGGAAAAGACTGCGAGCTACTAGTATTTAGGATACTAGTAGCGTTGGTAGTATGGACACGCTGTTACTTTTTTGTTAGTAGTGGCGCGGGTACTAAATAGCAGTAGCGTGGGTGGCACACGCTATTACTAACTTTGTTAGTAGTAGCGCGGGTTCAACCCACGCTATTACTAACTATTAGCTGTAGCGCCTTATTGGTAGCACGGGTACCCGCGCTGCTGATAGGCCTAAAACCCCCGCTGCTACTAGGCTTTTTCCTAGTAGTGTATGGCTGATGGGACCCAGAGTGGTGATCTTCATATGTGGTCTGGCTGGATCGTCGGAGAAGAGAGCGTCGGTGCCCTGTTCTTGACGGAGACGATCTTAACATCAGATTTGGACCTGTGCATATATTGATCCAACATCAAATAAAAATCATGAGCTAGCTCATGCTCCAAATTTAGCTTTGTGTACCGATCTAATATAATATACAAACAACATAAATATGTGGTTATTTTTTATTGGGGGGGATGTGTGGCTGTTAATATATGTGTTTTTAGAAAGCACATTAATCATTAGTTTACATAATACATATGATTAAAAATATTATACCGCATATTTTTTATTTAGCATAACATTTTGTGGTGGACATAGAGCCATATTATTTTCTAAAATACACATGAACTTTAAATTTGCTTCTATGTCAATACCTTCATCTTTGGTGTAGGCAAGTCCTAGCCAATAAATCAATCCATGCGATTAATTACTTGAAAACCGAATCCTCGTATTTATCTCCTAGAAATCCTCTCTCCTCCCTCACGCCTCGCCCAAAGTGGACTTGTAGAGTTGTAGAAAAAATAATTGCCGTTGGTTGCGGCGAACAAGCAGATTATTAATCACAAAAGTTAATTAAGAAAATTATACATGGAAGCAAGTCCACAAATGATGCATGCATGCAGCGCAGTTCCCCGCATACGCAGCTCACAAACGACAAGACCTATACCTTTTGTGTTTACTCCTGATGGAAGGGCTCCAGCCGCCAACTTCTATGGCGTTTGGCTTTGCCACTTCGGCGCCAGCTGGGTAAGTGTGGGCCAGGCTCAAACGCCGTCATCCCTGGCATCTCGTGTGCAAGCCAAACGCCAGGCATGTTGGCGTAACCAGAAAAGATCAATTTTGAAATTCTTTTACAAACGGGGTTAGTTCTTGATTAAGTTAGGAAAAAGGTCAAAACAGTAATTTCGTCCCCAACAGCAAACCGGTGTAACACACACCCACATGCATGCCAGCAGCTTCGTCCCAACTCCCAAGGAAACAAATGTCTATCACACCTTCCATTGCGGCACACGATACAGCATCAATTATCAAAGGAACCTATTGGCACGTACTAATCTAGTAGTGCTCCTACTATGCATTCCACCCGGCCGACACCCACATCAACGCATGCAGGGAACTAGCACACACCGATGTCAACCAGTCTGAGCTGTGAGGTTACCCCCCACGTCTCCGCTTGACTTTGCTCTCCAAGGTAGTGTAAAGAAGTCATTATTCCATGCGAGCAAGTTTGTCGCTGTTCGAATTCGAACTGCATAACGCATGCAGTATTGTGGACTTATAAATAGACCTGAGAAACAGCAAGCTCCCTTCACCCATCGTCCTCCCAAGTTTCACACAAGTAACAGAGGGAGCACAGATACGTTCGGCCATAGCGAAGATGGCTAAGCTTGCCGCATTGGCTATGGTAGCGCTGCTTGGCTGCGTGGCGCGGACGTGCCACGCTTCAGGGTATGGTGGGTATCCCAGCCCAGGCACGCCTAGCAGCTACCCTCCACCTCCACCCAGCACCACCCCGCCTAGCCCGAGCCCTCCTCCTGCTGCGCCGGCGCTCGCGATCAGACACTACTATAAGACCTGCTACAAAGCCGAAGAGATCGTGAGAGATTCAGTGAGGAAGGCGGTGTACGCCAACCGCGGCATCGGCGCCGGGCTCATCCGCCTCTTCTTCCACGACTGCTTCGTTAGGGTATGCAAACATGCAAAACTGTCGCTACAGTATGTGACTGTGAGTCTGTGGTGTCACCGGACGTGACGAGCAGAGTTCTTTTATTATGCAGGGGTGCGACGCATCGGTCCTCCTCGA
>NC_041383.1:166177810-166217932 GCF_002162155.2 Triticum dicoccoides
GGGTGCCTATGCACCCGGGAGCTGTTACACCTTTCTGTAATTACATTGTCTTTTGTTTCATAGGCACTCACTTTACCCAATTTATTTTGGTTCATTCTTGTTGTAACTTTTCTATTGGTATTATTGGTGTGCTTTATTTTTTTATTGGTGTACTTTATTACACTACTAAAATCAACGATTTTACCTAAAGCCGAGTTCTTTACCTAGAGTACAATGATCTCCTCAGGTTGGGCTTGTTTCAAGAGTTGCTGTTTGATTTCAGATACGGTAATTTTTGTTGTTTGAATTTCAGATACGGTTATTTTTTACAATCTCGCTCGTCCTTACCAAGTTACAGAGATACAATATATATATTGTTACGGTTGTAGGCATATAATCATGATTTTATCGGTCTCTCGTACTAAGTTTCATGAGTTGAGACTTAACATTAATTTTGGAAATTCGTCAAAATGTATTCATGATCTTATTTGAAAGGCCTCGTCATGAGAAACGTGAATATGAAAGCAGAATTAATTTTGACTGTTCGTTCAAAAGACATAAAAGTTTCAAAACCGGAAGCCAAAAATAAAAACACGCGGGGAGACTCGGTGCCCTGAGACCTTCGTGCCGCAAATCCTCTTCCGCCCAAGAACCATCACTTGTGAGAACACTACAAGTAAATGTTCTTGACGCTTGTTTGGTTGTTGGCGTGCTCTACATTTCGGTGGCATGCGCCATATTTCAGCATGGACCAACAGTGAGGAGTAAAGCCGGCCATATGGGCCGTGCTTTTAAGGCCAGCCCGCGGGCATAGGTTTTTGGCCCGGCACAACATGCAAATAAATGAGTCGGGCCATCCTTCGGCCCCCGACGAAACAAGGTTTGATCCCCAAAGCCAAGCCATAAAGCCGGCCCAACATGGCCCATTATTCACAGGTTGGCGCGGCACGCGACCTAAGTTGGCCCTTTTAGCACTGTTTAGGGTTATTTTGGCCTTTTAATGCTCTTCTGATATTTTTAGGGTTATTATTCTGAGCATTTTAGTGTTTTTTGTATTTTTAACCTAAAAACAAAAGGCCCAGAAGGCCAAAACCATCCACAAGACTGAAAAATAACTTGGGCCGGCTCAGATCCTTGTTGGGCTGGGCCAACCTTTCGCTCACATTACAGGTCGATCCTTGAGCTGAGCCTTCATGCCGGTATGATGCTTTTATAGAAAGGCCGAAATGGGCCATGCCATGGCAGGACCTTTTATATCCGTGTTGTGTTGTGTCATGCCCGGTCGGCCCACATGGCCAGGTTTGGTGAGGAGTGAAACGAGGTGGTCGTGCGCATTTAGATCTCCTCCCCCATCTCAGTCTCTCACCCAGAACAAACGCCACCAGTCCAAGATTCCCCCTTCTCTCCCGAAGTCGATAGCCCTACACCCTATCCCTTTCATCCCAGATGTGGGCACCGGTCCTCCCTACTCGCTCCTTGTCGTCCTCTTAGAGTCGATGCTGACAGTAGAAAAGCAAGGAGATGGTGGCGTCGGCAGTGTAGGTCGCCGAAGGTCAGATTGCGGAGGCAGGTGCAAGATTCTCTCTTGTAGGAGCTCCGACACACGCTCGGCGAGATGGGCAACATCGATCTCGCTTCATTGTGTTTATCCCCACCCCTGCCAAACCCCGCCATGCCCCACCGCCAACCCGATGTGCTCAACCCCGTCCAAATCACCCGCACGCTCAACATCACCACATCATGCACCACTACCGCCCGCCTTCGTGCGACCTTGCCATGTCCGTTGCACCCCCTCATATGTTGAAGAAAACTCTCATTTCGATACGTGGTCACCTCTTCTTCTGGCGTCCCATTAATTTTGCGCACTGGTGACCATCCCCACCTTCAGCGCCTCCCTACGCCCTTCGAAACTCAGCTCCCCAGCGATGATCCTCGCCAACCCTGCCTTCTCTCAGGCCTCGCATGCAAATGGTGGATGCAGGAGTGACTTATTGTATCTGGTATACCTTGGGTTCATGTTTTTAAAGCGGTCGCTAATGGATAATTTATTTTTTCTATGATGGACATTGCTTTTTTTTCAACATAATTTTGACGTTCTCTCTAAATCTTTGGCAATGTGAATTTGCATTCTGCAAAAATATTTCTTCTTTCTTCACCTCCATGACAATAAGACTAAGAGGATTGCGGCTATCACACTATGCTAATTAATTTCTACAAGCCTGCAGGAAGAATAAGGATACACTTTAGATTTAGATTTTCGATGTAAGCTTAAGGGTTAGCAACAATGATAAAAAAAGTTTTGATCTCAGGCCTCGTGAGGTACCCTGTTTTGTTTTGATCTCATTTACTGTGAATTTTTTTTAAAAAAGGAGGAAGACCCCGGCCTCCATTTGGACGATGCATACAGTCATTTTATTAATTATTAACACAAGTCCTTACAAAGTCATACAATAGTAAGAGTGTAAGACTAAAGCCACCGTCTAAGCAACATCTGTCGCTACTCCTATCCAGTTGGTGAAGGGGCGCTGATAGTCTGGGCCTAATACCAAACAGACCTCGCAGCCAAACCTAACATCTAAGACCTGGGGTCCCAGCCAGGCCGCCTGCCGGGTATGGGCACCCACCAGTCCGGCGTGCTCCTCAACCGGGACGCCTGCCGGATACGAGGACATTTACTGTGAGTGATCAAAATGTTCAAAAGCCTTGAGTCAATTACAGATTGTTACTGCTTGCAGTGATTGTTGGCTATTTCTGTGCTTTACCACCGCTCCTATTCTTGTACTCGTTTTCTATTCTATTTTTTGTAAGTTTATTCTTATACTTGTTGGGTGCTTAGCAAGAACTGAATCAGATACAAAATGACCTGGAAGAAGGAAAGTGTCAATCGCTAGTTGAAGTGAGAGCTCGGTGAAGATCGAGTACCCGAAGAACCGAGATATTAAGATAGCGTATGCACCATTGGTGAATGTGATCGGTTCAACTGAAGAAGTGGGCATTGACACCGAAGAAACTAAAGAAGGATACCTAAAAGAGAAAAGAGAGGATGAAGTCTGCTGAGACTTCAGGTCGGTTGGCAATCATGGTCCAGAGTCCAGACAACAGGTATTTGACTGGACGCACGCACCCAGCGCCAGGCAGCCCTCGCCGTCCGCTGACCCTCGTGAGCATGATGCGTGCTCGCTCGCTTGCTTGCGGGGCCCCGTCACCCGTAACTGACGTGCGTGCGTGCGTGCATGCCAATTCCACATGTACGTATGACATCTATCCATTCTTCTCCCTGCCGGTCGCCGGTCGATCACTCCATGCCGTCACACTCCGTGACACATTCAGCCTTTACGTACACGTCGGGGTCGTGATCTCAAAGGAGGTCACTACTCCCTCCGTTTCTTTTAGGCCATCTGTCAGATTCATCTCAAGTCAAACTTTATAAACTTTGGTCAACGTTATATTATGTCAACATCTATAATATTAAATAAATATAATATGGAAATATATTCTACGATGCATATAATGATATTGATTTAGTATTATAAACCTTGGTATTTTTTTCTATGAACTTGATTAAACTTTACAAAGTTTTACTTAATTCAAAATTAATATGCAGAGTAAAAAAAGAACCGGAGGGGGTACTTGCTGCCTTGTCTTGGGCAGCACTATTCATTTGTCGGTATGTATGAAACGGCCATACTAGCTTCAAACACGCAGCCTTGATTAGAGTATTAACAATCTACTAGTTACAGATTTCTATTCCTCAGTGTTTTAGTTGATCTCCTGCAATAAAATTGTTAATAACTAAGGACCGACTACGTGCAAGTCTCTAAAACCCAATTTGTCATCAGTCGATGTGGCTAAACTGTTGGATATTCATCCAACAGCCACCATGCCTTCTTCTTCCTTCAGCACTCTCGTCGACCAGCTCCATCCAGCGTCACCTGAAGCCCCCACTCAGCCTCGGCGGCACTTCCCGGGTGCCTTGTTGTTACATTCTACCCTCGCCACCACCTCTGTTGTGTTGCGACCGCCGCAACCTCCACTCTAGGCCTTGTTCTTCCACAACTGTCAACCTCTTCCCTTCCTCTTCTCCACCGACGGTGCAGCTGCGAGCCACGGTGTATCTTCCTCTGGGCAGGCCATGGCTCAGCCTCACCACAAACACATAATAACTAAGTGCCCCGTGCATTGTTAGGAACCAACCAAATTACACGTAAAGATATAAATCAAGCATCATTTTATTCATCACTGACCATGAAAACGTGACCCACATTGTTTTGACTGCGTCATGAACAACATAATTAATGTCAATATCTCGCTTTATCACTCAGTGGTAACTAATATACAATTCCTATGGCCCTCATCATGAAAACTTGACAAACATGAGATTTTCGGCCCTGTAGTAACAATCATGGACATCTCCTAATTAATATTGGCTCTCAGCATGAAAACATGACCCACATGTTGTTTTTGACCGAGTCGCGACAAACATCAGTGTCAACCTTTGTTTTATCCATTTCTGTTAACCAACATGCAACTCCCATGGCCCTAGGTGCGAAAAGTGGCCCACGTGCGGCTTCCTACCGCATTGCGACAAACATCGACTTGTTGGTCTCCCATGTTATCCCTCTCGTGTAACCAATATTGGCTCTCGACGTGAAAATGTAACCAACATGCATTTTCCGACCGCGTTACGACAAACATCGCCATCAGTCTCCCATTGTATCCCTCTCATCTAACCAATATTGGCTCTCGGCGTGAAAACACGACCCACGTATGGTTTTCGATCGGATTGTAGCAAACATCCATTTCAACTAGGGTTTTATCCATATCCGGTAACCAACATACAACTCCCATAACTCTAGGAGCGAAAAAGTGCCCCACGTGTGAATATATACCATGCCACGATAAACATCGACGTTGGTGTCCCACATGTTGCCTCACGAGTAACCAATATTGGCTCCCAGTGCAGGAACGTAACCCACATGCGGTTTCCGACCGCGTAACGACAAACATCGACAAAAGTGACCCACTTGCAACAAACATCGACAAAAACAACAATCACCGCGTAACGACAAACATCATTGTGAACCCCTTGCTTTATCCATCTCTTGTAACCAACATGCAACTCCCATGGCTCTAGGCGTGAAAATAGTGACCCACATGTGGCTTTCTACCGCGTCCTGACAAACATCAACGTTGGTCTGCCGTGTTATCCCACTTGAGTAATCAATATTGGGTCTTGTCCTGAAAACGTAACCCACATGCGGTTTTCGACCGTGACATGACAAATATTGACGTCAGTCCCTCGCTTTATCCCTCTTTGGTATCCAATATTAGCTCTCGGCGCAATAACTTGACTATCATGTGGTGTCAACCGTTTCGCGACAAGCATCGTTGTTGGTCTCCTTCGTTATCATCCTCCGATACCAATATGCAACTCATATGCCTCTTGGCGTGAAGGCGAGGCATACATGCAGTTCTCGACCACGTCACGACAAACATCGACATCAATCTCCCGTTTTACCCCTCTTTGGTAACTAATTTTGGCTCTCAACGTGAAAACATAACCCAAGTGTGGTTTTCATCGTTTGTCCGTGTTGCAACAAACATCACGCCAATCTGCCGCCTTGTCTCTCTCTGGTAACTAATATGCAATTCATATAACTCTCCACGCACCGACGGAGAAATTATCATGTAGTCGAAGGTTTGTTAGCATGAGTTTGTAAGGCCTAGTGATGAAAAAAGGTATTTTATTTGCATGCATAGGAATATGATGGATTGCAGATAAACCAACACCATAACCAAGTGCCACTTCTAAAATAAGAAAGTAAGAATAAATTAGCACCAAACACTGTGTTAACATCACAATGAGCAATGATGCCGCTAAATGCCCTTTGGCAGCACCAAAGTCTTGTAGGTTGTTCGGTGCCTTTGGACCAACACTCCAAGAAAACTTGAAGTCAGATGAGTTGTCAACGAAATTAATATGTTAGAGCTAGAAGGCTGAGAACTCGTTTCTTTGTATAACTGGCGGCCATTGGTTAGATCAATAGCACCAACAGCAATGGATTCACTACGTACTCCAGTCTACTATACAAAAACGGACGTGATGTAAACGGCGATAACTTGATTTTCAAGTGACCATGATGGCGCGTCTAATTAACTTTTTTTGAACACATGACCACTAATTAACTTGTAGTACGTGATATACGTGACGGCAAGCGAGAGTCACATTTTGGCACCTAGGTGCATATGCTCCTGGTTTTTAAAAAGTGTATTAAACATATTTTGAAATGTCATCAAATTTTGGCAAAAAAATTGAGCGTACATCTCGACATTCTACGCGCTCACAAGGTTGTTTCGTGAAAAACTGATAACTTTTGTGTCGCGTGTGAAAAAGATAAATTTGGTGTTAAAAAAGGCTTTTCACTAGACATTTTTTTGTCTTTTTTACACAAACCACAAAAAAATATTGGTTTTCCGTGAAACTTGGTGTGCTCACGTAGAATATCAAGATGTACACAAAAAAATTTGTTTGGAATTAACATTTTGAAAAGTTTTTCCAATAGCAGGAGCATATGCTCCCATGTGCCAAACACTAGTGCAGAATTGACCATTAGTCCCGGTTTGTAAGGGCTTTTAGTCTCGGTTCGCCAATTGGGACTAAAAGGTCGGGACTAAAGGCCCTCCCCCCTTTAGTCCCGGTTCGTCACGACCCGGGACCAAAGGCCCACCACGTATCACGAGCCCGCGCCGGGAGGTGGGTGTCCTTTAGTCCCTGTTGGTGACACCAACCGGAATTAAAAGGTTTAGGGGTTTATGGTTTATTTTTTCTTTTAATTTTGTGTTTTCATTTAATTCTTTTTCATTTCAAACATATTTTACGCTACTACATACTATACACGTTATGCATATATAAATAGAATTTCTCGTAGAACCAATCATACATATATCATCGAATTTCTCGTACGACCATGCATACACACACAGACATTAGGTGTAACCGTATTCTCCTTCGGGAGCTATGACCTGGTCAAGCAAAAATCCCGTCATTTCCTCTTGAAGTGCTCGTATGCGGTCCGTTGGTAGGAGCTCATCCCGCATCTCTTGCATCTTTATTAAAGGAGATCAAAATGAATATATTAGTTGTGTGTGTATATATTATATCATGAAAAAAAAGAATTGTGAATTGTGTTTACGTACCAAAAGATTTCTTCCATCTTTGCTCCTTTCGGTCATAAACCGAATGTCTCGCAAACGTGGTACGCACATGAATTATTCCCCGACTGTCTGCCTCATGCACTTTACGAGAGTATAATTAAATTAGATAATAATTAATCAAGCATGATAATGATATTGAAACTAGAACTAAAGATATGCGTGAACGTAGCTAGTACTACTTAATTACCTTGGGTCGCACCCATTTCAGCTCTTGTTTCTATGGGCCTTAAACCTGTTTGATGAACTTTTGCCAAGCCCTGCCCGCCGGCAAAGAAAATGAACAAAAGAGTTATTAATTAGTTGATATCAAGAAATGAACTAAAGAGGCTGACATAGTGCGATAATGATTGAAATTACATGCCGAGCATCTCCTTCACGTTTTAGTATTCTTTAGGTTCTTTAAGTAGTGAGTCCAGTACATGAACTTTTCCCTCGTCAATTTCAGTGATTAGCATGATCCAATTTAAATTGCATGCGCACACGTTTGTATAATTAAGCGGGCATGTGCATAACTCATCAACTACACTTATTAACATCTAGCAAACAAAATAGAATTTGTAGTACAAGACAGTAACATTCTCCCAAAGTTTTAAGGAATTAGTATTTCTGGTAGGGTATTTAGTTGCTTCAAAAACTCTAGCAAGCTTCTCTCTGTGTCTTTTTTGCTGATTAGCCACACACCTTCATTAACGGTATTTGGGTCAATGAACCCAATGCCACAGCGTCCATCTCTTTTCATTTCATAAATCTTCATTCTGCATAATACCACAGAAAAAAATATAATGAGGATAATTACAGGTAATGAACGAGCACAGCTAGAGACTTAAATTACAGAAAGAAATCACTTACAGACAATAGCAACTGATAAGAGATTTGGCGAGTGCGTCTTGATTGAATAACTGAAACATTTCTTAAAACTCAACCCACAAATCTTTTTCATGGAAGTAATGCTCTGCCTGACTTTCACCATGAGGCTCTCTCGCCCCTTATTTATTTCTCTCAGCTACAAGTCATGCAATATGTGCATTTTAGTTTATAGAAGTAGGACCATCTCAGGCCTCACCAGAGGTTGGACGGGGACATATTTCCATGCTAGTTCCTCCTCTTCAAACCCGGATATAACCTCGACGCCTAGGAGTTGTCCAATAGTGACACCGGCCTCTTTAGCCATCTGTCTATGAGCGTCGGTTATTTTGGCAGATCGGCGGTACTCACATGTGATTGTATACTGAGTGGGGGGGATCGACTGCACTGCCTATTCTCCCAGCTGGGGAACAGTTTTCCCGCATTTATCACTACCTGCTTGGCTCGAGCTCGACTCATTATCTTTTTGTGCACGATATGACTTCTTAATAGAGCGCTCATAGTCTGAGTCTGTTCTCTTCACAGCCGGTGAAGCCATATCCACAAAGTGGTGTAGGACTTCCTCGGGTATTTTCTCCTTTGGCAGCGGGGGCGGTTTCGGTGCAAAATGGGCCTTCACTTCGGCAGCCATTGAGGCATTGGTTTCCTTGTCAGTCTTCTCGTAAGCCAACTTCTTTTTGGCAGGAGGAGAGGATTTCTTGCTTGGTGATCTCTTCTGCTTTGGAGAAAGCTGACGCGCCCGAGATCGATATGGCGGACTCGCGATGATGGGCTCCGTCTCAGGGTGGGTGGTGGAGTCGGCTGACGTGGTGGCGGACTAGCATCGCGCTCTATCTCGGGGTGGGCAGTGGAGTTGGCTGACACGGCGGACTTGGAGGAGGAGCCGGCTGACGCGGCGGACTTGGAGGAGGAGTCGGTGGCCTTGGAAAGACGATGCAATCCTTTCTTCATAGAATGATATGACGTATGGCATCTCCCAGTGTGCGCTCCTTATCACCTCCAGTAATGTTAAGCTCTAGCTCATCATATCCCAACATCACTTCATCCACCCCTACACGAGCATATCCAGCTGGAATCGAATTGCCATGGAAGGTTGCTTCAGGGGGATTTGTTAAAGCATAGCCATCCGCCGCCTTCAAGGATATGTTCTTCACTTTCATGTGTAGCTCACAAGGTGTCGTACCTTTGATATCATTCACGGGGTATCTAGCCAGCAGTGCATCATCGTCCGGGGTGGAACCCACGCTGCTTTTTAGTATAGATGGGACGGTGCTATCCAATGTTGGATCTGCTTGCTGCTGCCGCTGAGACGCCCTTTCCTGGCTAAGTGAGTCGATATGCTCCTGCTATCGGATGAAAGCGTGTTCCAACTCCGTGTGCTTTGATTCTACCTATTGAATACGGTCTTCTTTATGATTCCTCTTCTCCTCCTCTAGTGTCATATGTTCCTCCTCCTGCTTATTCTTTCTCGCACGGCTTCTGTAAGTGGTGTTCCAATCCGCAAACCCCTCAAACCACGCAACAACGCCTTTGCCTCGTGTTCGTCTCGGGTGTTCAGGATTCTTCAGGGCGCGCTTAAACTTGTCGTTCTCTCTAGCTCGGGCTTGAACACCCCTGTTTGAGCCACTTCTATCGCTTCCTTATCTTTTCTTTTTCTCGGCTTGGTAGACATGTCCTTCACATAGAAAACTGATAAACCACAAGTATATGGGGTCAATTGTAGCCTTTTCGATAAGTATGAGTGTCGAACCCAACGAGGAGTAGAATGAAATGACAAGTGGTTTTCAGCAAGGTAATGTCTGCAAGTGCTAAAATTGTAAGTAGCGGAGTAGTTTGATAGCAAGATAATTTGTAACGAGCAAGTAACGATAGTAGTAACAAAAGTGAAGCAAGGTAGCCCAATCCTTTTGAGGCAAAGGACAGGCCAAATGGTCTCTTATGATAAGCAAAGCGTTCTTGAGGGTACACGGGAATTTCATCTAGTCACTTTCATCATGTTGGCTTAATTCGTGTTCGCTACTTTGATAATTTGGTATGTGGGTGGACCGGTGCTTATGTGATGTTCTTACTTGAACAAACCTCCTACTTATGATTAACCCTCTCGCAAGCATCCGCATCTATGAGAAAAGTATTAAAAATAAATACTAATCATAGCATTAAACTTTTGGATCCAATCGGTCCCTTACGGAACAGCGCATAAACTAGGGTTTAAGCTTATGTCACTCTCGCAACCCATCATCTAATAACTACTCCACAATGCATTCCCTTAGGCCCAAATATGGTGAAGTGTCATGTAGTTGACATTCACATGACACCACTAAGGGAATCACAACATACATATCATCAAAATATGAAACACATATCAAGTTCACATGATTACTTGCAACATGATTTCTCCCGTGGCCTCAAGAACAAAAGTAACTACTCAAAACGATAATCATGCTCAAGATCAGAGGGGTATTAAATAGCATAATGGATCTAAACATATGATCTTCCACCAAATAAATCATATAGTAATCAACTACAAGATGTAATCAACACTACTAGTCACCCACAAGCACCAATCTATAGTTCCCCCGGCAGAATCGCTTCGTCGGAGGGCAAAAGTGCTCCTGCCCAGGTTCCGCCTCGAGACGGCAGCTCTTCGTCCCGAAAGTCCTCTCCTTATTTTTTTCTAGGTCAAAATGACTTATATACCAGAATAGGGGCACCGGAGGTAGGCATGGGTGAGCACAACCCACCAGGGCGCGCCTGGGCTTCCTGGCGCGCCCATGTGGGTTGTTCCCACCTGGTGCGCCCCCTCTGGTACTTACTTGCTCCAATATTCCTCAAATATTCCATAAAATTCCTCTTAAAGTTTCAGCTCATTTGGAGTTGTGCAGAATAGGTAGCCTGACGTAGCTTATTCAGGTCCAGATTTCCAGCTGCCATAATTCTCCCCCTTTGTGTATACCTCGCATATTATGAGAGAAAAGGCATTAGAATTACTCCAAAAAGCATTATTATACAATAAAGCAACATAAATAATAGTAGCTAAACATGATGCAAAATGGACGTATCAACTCCCCCAAGCTTAGACCCCACTTGTCCTCAAGAGAAAACCGAAATCGAAAAACATGTCCACATGCTTAGAGACAAAGGTGTCGATAAAAACAAAAATACAGACTAATGTCTACTACGCAACCTTCTTCTTGTAGATGTTGTTGGGCCTCCAAGTGCACAGGTTTGTAGGACAGTAGCAAATTTCCCTCAAGTGAGAGGCGTAGGATGAAGATGGTCTCTCTCAAACAACCCTGCAACCCAATAACAAAGAGTCTCTTGTGTCCCCAACACACCCAATACAATGGTAAATTGTATAGGTGCACAAGTTCGGCGTAGAGATGGTGATACAAGTGCAATATGGATGGTAGATATAGGTTTTTGTAATATGAAAATATAAAAACAGCAAGGTAGCAAGCCATAAAAGTGAGTGAAAATTGTATTGCAATGCTTCGAAACAAGGCCTATGGTTCATAATTTCACTAGTGCAAGTTTTCTCAACAATGGTAACATAATTGGATCATATAACAATCCCTCAACATGCAATAAAGAGTCACTCCAAAGTTACTAATAGCAGAGAACAAACGAAGATATCAATCCATTGGGCTATTTCTATAAGTGTCACAAACATCCCTAGAGTTTGTAGTAAAATAACACCTTAAGACACACACCAACCAAAACCCTAATGTCACCTAGATACTCCAATGTCACCACAAGTATCTGCGGGTATGATTATACGATATGCACCACACAATCTCAGATTCATCTATTCAAACCAACACAACGAATTTCAAAGAGTGCCCCGAAGTTTCTACCAGAGAGTCAAGACGAAAACGTGTGCCAACCCCTATGCATAAGTTCACAAGGTCACTGGACCCGCAAGTTGATCACCAAAACATACATCAAGTAGATCACGTGAATATCCCATTGTCACCACAGATAAGCACATGCAAGACATACATCAAGTGTTCTCAAATCCTTAAAGACTCAATCCGATGAGATAACATCAAAGGGAAAACTCAATTCATTACAAGAAGGTAGAGGGGGAGAAACATCATAAGATCCAACTATAATAGCAATGCTCGCGGTACATCAAGATCGTGCCATATCAAGAACACGAGAGAGAGAGAGAGAGAGAGAGAGGGAGAGAGAGAGATCAAACACATAGCTACTGGTACATACCCTCAGCCCCGAGGGTGAACTACTCCCTCTTCGTCAAGGGCAATGAAGATGATATAATTTATAGTACTTAAATGGTCTTGCAAAAGCGCATGCCAGAAACATATTCTACTTTGAACTTCTCAAGGTATGTGATATAGGCTTCTTTTATGCAAAGCCAAAACTTAATTGAGAAATTTGGTATGTTTGAATGATCATATTCATCTATTTCCATGTGGTATTGGTAACTAGTTAGAATGTTCACATGTCATGTTTGTTGTTATTTTTTTAAAGGACCACCCTGATTTTAAATCCTAGATCTGCCACTGAGTAGATCACGTGAATATCCCATTGTCACCATAGATAAGCACATGCAAGACCTACAACAAGTGTTCTCAAATCCTTAAAGACTCAATCTGATAAGATAACTTGAAAGGGAAAATTCAATTCATTACAAGAAGGTATAGGGGGAGAAACATCATAAGATCCAACTATAATAGCAAAGCTCGCGGTACATCAAGATCGTGACATATCAAGAACACGAGAGAGAGAGAGAGAGATCAAACACATAGCTATTGGTACATACCCTCAGCCCCGAGGGTGAACTATCCCCTCCTCGTCATGGAGAGCGCCGGGATGATGAAGATGGCCTCCAGTGATGGATCCCCCCTCAGGCAGGGTGCCAGAACAGGGTCTCGATTGGTTTTCCGTGGCTACAGAGGCTTGCGGCAGCGAAACTCCTGTTCTAGGTTATGTTCTGGAAGTTTGGGGATTTATAGGAGGGGTTGGCGTCAGTTTCACATCAGGGGGCCCCACAGGGAGTCCACGAGGCTGGGGGGGCGCCCTAGGGGGCGCCCTCCACCATCATGGTGCCCTTGGGACTCCCCTCGGGTAGCTTTTCGTTCCAGTACTTTTTATATTTTCCAAAAATATTCTCCGTTGATTTTCAGCGCATTCCGAGACCTTTTATTTCTTCACAAAAACAACACCGCGGTAGGTCTGCTGAAAACAGTGTCAGTCCGGGTTAGTCCTAACCAAATCATACCAAAATCATGTAAAATATATTATGAACATGGCATGAATACATCAAAAATTATGGATACATTGGAGACGTATCACGGACATAGCAGCATCATGTAACTTATTATAACAGCAACAAAATTTAACATAAAACTTTTATCATAGAACTTTTATCATAGGCTTCTCGTGAATAACTAACAATTCATCACAACATCGAAGTATAAAGCATAAACTCTATTGGAAACCAACAAACTATGTTCTTGGACAACTTTGCAACTACAATTCATCATCTTTTCAGGAAGGGTCACGTATCAGAGCATTTAGGCAAGTCCACATACTCAACCATCATTTAGTCCTCTATGATTGCTAACACTCACCGCGTACACATGAGCACCGGACACATAGAAAGATAGGGGCTTATAGTTTTGCCTCCCAACTCATTCACCTCAAGGGTGATGTCAACAATAATAACTCATGCTACCCATATTAAACTGGATATATGTGCCTAGATCTTTCCTCACCACATGATGCTTGCCATAGGAGAAAATAAAAAGGAATAGAGAGAAGAACTTTGACTCTTGCATGAAAGTAAATACACGAAATTAAAATGTAGGCCCTTCGCAGAGGGAAGCAGAGGTTGCCATGCGCTTTTTGTTTGTATGCTCAACCCCTTAGTGCAAGAAAATGTCATGTTATATTGCCCCTTGTGATGGCAACCTTTATTATGCACTCTGTCGCTTTTATTCTTTGCCATCACAAGTTTATACAATGCTCAGTTTTCCCTTACACTAAATGATCTTACACTTTTAGAAGCAATTTTTATTGCCCTTTTTTCACCGATGACAACTTACTTGAAGGATCTTACTCAATCCATAGGTAGGTATGGTGGACTCTCAAACAAGATTTGGGTTAAAGGGTTTTGCATGCATAAGTAGTATCTCTACTTAGTGCGGAATTTTTGGCTAGCAAAGATAGGGCCAAGCACCACATGTTGAAGGATCTATAACGATATAACTTCTATCTGAATATGAACAAACATAATTCATTATGTTGTCTTCCTTGTCCAATGTCAACAATTTTGGCATATAATATTTTGATGGGTGCTCACAATCTCAAAAGATTTCCAGGACAGTGTATTTGCATGTGAATCTTCTCTTCCCTTATTAATTCTTTCATGAGTTGCATTATTGACCAATGCTATGTTTGTCAATCTACAATAAAATTTTCTACTTATACTTTTCCTTGTGTAATGTCATCACTTACCATAATATTAGCATATGATCTTTTTCATTTATTTCCTTTCTTTTTATTGAAACAAGAAAGTAAAGAATGCAAAACTCAAACTAAACTTTATTATATATCTCGCACACGATTACAAAGATTGATCACTAAGCAAACTCTCGAAAAGAAAGGATTGAACTAAACTTTTATTCAACTAGAGCAAAAGATAACCATGGATCGAACTAAGAAAATTAAAAGCAAAAGATAGTGGAAATGATACGAAACCGGGGTACCTCCCCCAAGCTTGGCGAAAGCCAAGGGGAGTGCACATACCCGATACTCGATTTTCTTTTGGTGATGAAGAAAGAGGTGGTGGTGATGAGGTACAAGCAATCTTGTCCTCAGGTTTCCACGGCAGAGGCTCACCATCATAAGAAGAAGAGTGAGTCTCTCGGATCCTGCAACTGGCCGCCAAACTCATACCTTTAAACCTTGCCTCATATTTAAAGACTTGGCTTTGAAGGTCGTGGATCTGGCTATGGAGGAAGTTGATTTGCTCATTGAGGGAGAAGACAGTGTCCTTCATGGACTTGCCATCCACCACGAGATCACGGGTGTAGTCCACAATCATGAGATGATTGGCATTGAGTCGACATTCCACCATCCCCTTGCACCAGAAGACTTCCTGCTCCATAGCTTCAAACCTGACCTCCACAGATCCAGTCCCCTTGGGTCCTTGCACATCACGGATGTGCAGCACCCCATTGCGCATCTAGATAGCTTGAGGGTGCACTGCATCACTTCCCGCAGATATGTGTTGATGCTTTATACGTCTCCAAAGTATCTATAATTTTTGATTGTTCCATGCTATTATATTACCTATTTTGGATGTTTATGGTCTTTATTTTATACATCTTTATCATTTTTGGGACTAACCTACTAACCGGAGGCCCAGCCCATATTGCTATTTTTTTTGCCTATTTCAGTATTTCAAAGAAAAGGAATATCAAATGGAGTCCAAACGGAATGAAACCTTTGGGAACGTGATTTTTGGAATGAACAAGATCCGGAGAGTTTGGGGTACAAGTCAAGAAACAACCGGAGCCTCCATGAGATAGGAGGGCACGCCCCCCTGTAGGGCGCCCCCCTGTAGGGCGCGCCCCCTGTCTCGTGGGACCCTCGGGCGTCCACCGATGTACCTCTTCCTCCTATATATACCTACGGACCCCGAAAACATCCAGGGGCACCACGAAACACAATTTCCACCACCGTAACCTTCTGTATCCGCGAGATCCCATCTTGGAGCCTTCGCCGGCACTCTGCCGGAGGGGGAATCGACCATGGAGGGCCTCTACATCAACATCCTTGCCCCTCCGATGAGTTGTGAGTAGTTTACCACAGACCTACGGGTCCATAGTTATTAGCTAGATGGCTTCTTCTCTCTTTTTGGATCTCAATACAATGTTCTCCCCCTCTCTTGTGGAGATCTATTCAATGTAATCTCTTTTTGCGGTGTGTTTGTCGAGATCCGACGAATTGTGGGTTATGATCAGATTTATCTATGGATATTAACTGAATCTTCTCTGAATTATTTTATGTATGATTGAGTTATCTTTGCAAGTCTCTTCGAATTATCGGTTTGGTTTGGCCTACTAGATTGATCTTTCTTGCCATGGGAGAAGTGCTTAGCTTTGGGTTCAATCTTGCGGTGTTCTTACCCAGTGACAGAAAGGGTTGCAAGACACGTATTGTATTGTTGCCATCGAGGATAACAAGATGGGGTTTATATCATATTGCATGAGTTTATCCCTCAACATCATGTCATCTTGCTTAATGCATTGCTCTGTTCTTATGAACTTAATACTCTAGATGCATGCTGGATAGCGGTTGATGTGTGGAGTAATAGTAGTAGATGCAGGAAGGAGTCGGTCTACTTGTTATGGACGTGATGCCTATATACATGATCATGCCTAGATAACGTCATAATTATTCACTTTTCTATCAATTGCTCGATAGTAATTTGTTCACCCACCGTAATACTTATGCTCTCGAGAGAAGCCTCTAGTGAAACCTATGGCCCCCAGGTCTATCTCTTATCATATTTGCTTTCAATCTAATTTTATTTGCGTCTTTACTTTCTTGCATCTATATTATAAAATACCAAAAATATATTTATCTTATCATAATATCTCTATCAGATCTCACTTTTGCAAGTGGCCATGAAGGGATTGACAACCCCTTTATTGCGTTGGTTGCGAGTTCTCAGTTTGTTTGTGTAGGCGCGTGGGACTTTTGAGGAGCCTCCTACTGGATTGATACCTTGGTTCTCAAAAGCTGAAGGAAATACTTACGCTACACTTGCTGCATCACCCTCTCCTCTTAGGGGAAAACCAACGCTATCTCAAGACGTAGCAATGACGTTGTCGAAGAACTTGTCCTTGGAGGAGCTTGAAGAGGCCATAGAGGATTGGATCGTCACGTACCTCCCTTTTTCAGCATTCTGGAGTGTTCCGGAAGGTTTCTCTTATGTGTTCTTCCGGTGTCATAGTTTGATAATATTGCTTTCAACATTAATGGGCATACCTGAGATATAATGTTTTATTCGTTGTCCATTAACAACCTTCGGGTTAGTACCTTCGGCATTATTTATTTTGATAGCTCTGGATCGATAGACCTCCTCGATAACATAGGGTCCTTCCCATTTAGAGAGGAGTTTTCCTGCAAAGAATCTGAAACGAGAGTTGTACAAAAGAACATATTCTCCAACTTTGAACTCACGCTTTTCGATTCTTTTGTCATGCCATCTTTTAACTTTTTCTTTGAATAACTTTGCATTTTCATAAGCCTCGGTTCTCCATTCATCTAATGAGCTAATATCAAATAACCTCTTTTCACGAGCAAGTTTGAAATCATAGTTGACTTCTTTGATTGCCCAATATGCTTTATGTTCTAACTCAAGAGGCAAATGACAAACTTTTCCATAAACCATTTTATAAGGAGACATACCCATAGGATTTTTATATGTTGTTCTATAAGCCCAAAGTGCATCATCTAATTTCTTAGACCAATTCTTCCGGGACCTATTGACAGTCTTTTGTAAGATTAGTTTTATTTCTCTATTACTAAGTTCAACTTGACCACTAGACTGAGGATGATAAGGTGATGCAATTCTATGGTTAACATCATACTTAGCAAGCATTTATGGAAAGCACCATGAATAAAATGTGAACCACCATGAGTCATTAAATATCTAGGGACTCCAAACCTTGGGAAAATAACTTCCTTAAGCATTTTAATAGAGGTGTTGTGATCAGCACTACTGGTTGGAATAGCTTCTATCCACTTAGTAACATAATCAACAGCAACCAAAATATGTGTATACCCATTAGAGGAAGGAAAAGGTCCCATGAGATCAAATCCCCAAACATGAAATGGTTCAACAACAAGTGAATAATTCATAGGCATTTCATGACGCATACCGATATTACCTATTCTTTGACATTCATCACAAGATGAGACAAACTTACGGGTATCCTTGAAGAGAGTAGGCCAATAAAAACCAGATTGCCATACCTTATGAGCGGTTCTGTCTCCCGCGTGATGTCCACCATAAGCCTCGGAGTGACATTTCTGTAGGATTTGTTCCTATTCATGCTCAGGTACACAACGTCTAATAATACCATCTACTCCTTCTTTATAAAGATGTGGGTCATCCCAAAAGTAATGTCTTAAATCATAGAAGATTTTTTTTCTTTTGTTGGTATATGAAGCTAGGTGGTATGTATTTAGCAACAATATAATTAGCATAGTCAGCATACCAAGGTGTACTGTTAGAAACATTTATTGTAGCTAACTGTTAATCAGGAAAGCTATCATTAATAGGTTGTGGGTCATCAAGAATATTTTCAAGCCTAGACAAGTTATCAGCTATGGGGTTCTCTGCTCCTTTCTTATCAGTGATATGCAAATCAAATTCTTGTAGCAGAAGAACCCACCTAATGAGTCTAGGTTTAGCATCTTTCTTTTCCATAAGATATTTTATAGCAGCATGATTGGTGTGAACAATCACTTTGGAATCAACAATGTAAGATCTGAATTTATCACAAGCAAACACAACTGCTAAGAATTCTTTTTCAGTTGTAGCATAATTTCATTGAGCATTGTCTTGAGTTTTTCTAGCATAATGAATAACATTCAATTTCTTATCAACTCTTTGTCCTAGAATAGAACCAACATCATAATCACTAGCATCACACATAATCTCAAAAGGCAAGTTCCAATCAGATTGTTGAACAACAAGTGCAGTAATTAAGGCTTTCTTTAGTGTTTCATAGGCTTCCAAGCAATCATCATCAAACACAAAGGGAATATCCTTTTGCAAAAGATTTGTAAGAGGCCTAGAAATTTTAGAAAAGTCTTTGATAAACCTCCTATAGAAACCAGCATGACCAAGGAAACTACAAATACCTTTGATATCTTTAGGACATGGCATTTTCTCAATTGCATCAACATTGGCCTTGTCCACCTCAATGCTTCTTTCAGAAATTTTATGGCCCAAAACAATACCTTCATTAACCATAAAGTGGCACTTCTCCCAATTCAAGACAAGATTTGTTTGTTCACATCTTTGCAAAACTCGGTCTTGCTTAAACAATCATCAAAATACTTCCCATAAACAGAAAAGTCATCCATGAAAACCTCAACAATCTTTTCACAAAATCAGAGAATATAGCAGTCATACATCTTTGAAAGGTAGCAGGTGCATTTCATAAACCAAAAGGCATACGTCTATAAGCATAAGTTCCAAAAGGACAAGTAAAAGTGGTCTTTGCTTGATCATGTTGCGAAATAGGTATTTGTGAAAAAACAAAATATCCATCAAGGAAGCAAAAATGTGTGTGCTTAGAATAATCTTTCTAACATTTGATCAGTAAAAGGCAGAGGGTAATGATATTTTCTAGTTGATTTGTTTAATTTTCTATAATCAATTACCATCATATAGCTTGTGACAATTCTTTGTGGAATAAGCTCATTCTTATCATTAGGAACAACAATAATACCTCCCTTCTTAGGGACACAATGAATAGGAATTACCCATCTACTATCAGCTATAGGATAGACTATACTTGCTTCCAGAAGTTTCAATATTTCCATTCTTACCACTTCTTTCGTCTTTGGATTTAACCAACGTTGATGATCAACAACAGGTTTAGCATTAGGTTCCATATTAATCTTGTGCTCACATAGAGTGGGACTAATGCCCTTAAGATCATCAAGAGTATATCCAATAGTAGCGCTGTGCTTCCTCGGAACTTTCAATAATCTTTCTTCTTCATGTTCTGAAAGGTTAGCACTAATAATAACAAGATATATCTTTTTTCTCATCAAGATAAGCATATTTCAAAGTGCCTGGCAATTGTTTTAATTCAAACACAGGATCACCTTTAGGTGGAGGAGGACCTCCTAGAGTTTCAATAGGCAAGTTGTGTTTAAGCAAAGGTTGTTGTTCATAAAAAATTCTATCTATTTCATTTCTTTCACGCATACGCAAATCATTTTCATGGTCTAGCAAATATTGTTCTAAAGGATCAGTAGGGGGTATAGCAATAGAAGAAAGACCAATAATTTCATCCTTACTAGGCAAATCTTTCTTATGAGGTTGTCTACTAAACTTGGAAAAAATAAATTCATGAGATTCATCACCAAAGCTAACACCGACAGTCTGTTTCTTACAATCTATTCTGGCATTGACTGTGTTCAAGAAAGGTCTACCAAAGATAATGGGACAAAAGTCATCTTGTGGGGAGCCAAGAACAAGAAAATCAGTAGAGTATTTTATTTTCCCACACAAGACTTCAACATCTCTAAGAATCTCAATTGGTGATATAGTATCTCTAATGGCAAGTTTAATAGTAACATCTATGTCTTCTATTTCAGCAGGTGCTATTTGACTCTTAATATCTTCATATAAGGAAAAAGGAATAGCACTCACACTAGCACCTATGTCACATAAACCATGATAACGGTGATCTCCTATCTTGACTGAGACAACAGGCATGCCAACGACTGGTCTATTTTTATCCTTTTTATCGGGTTTGGCAATTCTATAAGCTTCATCACAGAAGTAAATAACATGCCCATTGATATTATCGACCAAGAGATCTTTAATCATAGCAACACTAGGTTCAACTCTGATTTGTTCAGCTAATTTGGGTGTTCTAATATAACTTTTGTTAACCACAGTTGAAGCTTTAGCATGTTCCTTCATCCTAACAGGGAAAGGTAGTTTTTTAATATAAGCAGTGGGAACAACTAGATCAACATTGTAAATGATAGTTTCTTCTTTAGGTTTTACCGGTTCTTTAATTTCTTCTTTGATGGGTGGCTGATATTTAAACCACTTCTCCTTAGGGAGATCAACATGAGTAGCAAAAGATTCACAAAAGTAAGCTACTATCTCAGAGTTAAGTCCATATTTAGTGCTAAATTTTGAAAAGCATCGGTATTCATAAAAGATTTAACACAATCAAACTTTGGTTCAATACCTGAATCTTTACCTTCATCGAGTTCCCAATCTTTAGAGTTGCGTTTAATTATTTCTAAAAGATCCCATAGGAATTCAATAGTCTTCTTCATAAAAGACCCAGTGCAAGAAGTATCGAGCATGGGTTGATCATTACGAGAAAGTCGAGCATAAAAATTCTGAATAATAATTTCTCTTGAGAGCTCATAATTGGGGCATGAATATAACATTGACTTAAGCCTCCCCCAAGCTAGAGCGATACTTTCTCCTTCATGAGGGAAAAAATTATATATATAATTCTGATCACGATGAACTAGATGCATAGGATAAAAAAATTGGTGGAATTCCAATTTCAACCAATTCCAGTTCCAAGATCCAATATCATCTCATAGCCTATACCATGTCAATGCTTTTAGCTTCAAAGATAAAGGGAAAACCTTCTTCTTAGCTTCATCTCTGGGTAAACCTTCAAGCTTAAACATTCCACATACATCAAGTGCATATCAGGATGTTCCGTTCCATCTCCTGCATAAGGATTAGCTAGCAGTTGTTCTACCATACCTGAAGGAATTTCATATTCAATATTTTCAGTAGGTGTTGTAGGTTGAGGGGAAACTAATTGTGGTTCCGTATGAGTTGAAGATACCTCGAACAAACCCCTCAAAGCATTGTTTTCCATAGTAGCAAGTGACAATAAATTTCAGCACGTAGTAACGATGTTTCCTTACCAAGAGCACTTCACTCCCTGGCAACAGCGCCAAAAAATAGCCTTGATGACCCACAAGTATATGGGGTCAATTGTAGCCTTTTCCATAAGTAAGAGTGTCGAACTCAACAAGGAGCAGAAGGAAATGACAAGTGGTTTTCAGCAAGGTAATGTCTGCAAGTGCTAAAATTGTAAGTAGCGGAGTAGTTTGATAGCAAGATAATTTGTAACAAGCAAGTATCGATAGTAGTAACAAAAGTGCAGCAAGGTAGCCCAATCCTTTTGAGGAAAAGGACAGGCCAAAACGGTCTATTATGATAAGCAAAGCGTTCTTGAGGGTACACGGGAACTTCATCTAGTCACTTTCATCATGTTGGCTTAATTTGTGTTCGCTACTTTGATAATTTGGTATGTGGGCAGACCAGTGCTTATGTGCTGTTCTTACTTGAACAAACGTCCTACTTATGATTAACCCTCTCGCAAGCATCCGCATCTACGAGAAAAGTATTAAGAATAAATGCTAACCATAGCATTAAACTTTTGGATCCAATCGGTCCCTTACGAAATAGCACATAAACTAGGTTTAAGCTTCTGTCACTCTCGCAACCCATCATCTAATAACTACTCCACAATGCATTCCCTTAGGCCCAAATATGGTGAAGTGTTATGTAGTCGACGTTCACATGACACCACTAAAGGAATCACAACATACATATCATCAAAATATCGAACACATATCAAGTTCACATGAATACTTGCAACATGATTTCTCCCGTGGCCTCAAGAACAAAAGTAACTACTCACAAATGATAATCATGCTCAAGATCAGAGGGGTATTAAATAGCATAATGGATCTGAACATATAATCTTCGACCAAATAAACCATATAGTAATCAACTACAAGATGTAATCAACACTACTAGTCACCCACAAGCACCAATCTATAGTTCCGTTACAAAGATTGGACACAAGAGATCAACTAGGTTTTGAGATGAGATGGTGTTGTTGAAGATGTTGATGAATATAGCCCTCCCCAAGATGGGAGAGTTGTTGGTGATGATGATGGCGATGATTTCCCCCTCCGGGAGGGAAGTGGCCCTGGCGGAATCGCTCCGCCGAAGGGCAAAAGTGCTCCTGTCCAGGTTCCGCCTCCAGATGGTGGCGCTTCATCCCAAAAGTCCTCTCCTTATTTTTTCTTGGTCAAAATGACTTATATACCAGAAGAGGGGCACCGGAGGTGGGCCTGGGTGAGCACAACCCACCAGGGCGCGCATGGGCTCCCTAGCGCGCCCAGGTGGGTTGTGCCCACCTGGTGGGCCCCCTCTGGTACTTATTTGCTCCAATATTCCTCAAATATTCCATAAAAATTCCTCGTAAAGTTTCAGCTCATTTGTTGTTGTGCAGAATAGGTAGCCTATTTATCTTGGGCGATAGTGTAAAATGCATTTCCATTTATCTCGTACCCTTTGAAAGACAATATAGTCGAAGATGGTAACTTGGCCAGCAAGTACAGCTCATCTGCAACCACTGTTCAAGAAATCTTCCGATTCACATATTAATCTTCCAATTTATCACTAATCGGGGGGTGACCAATAAGATTATGCCTTGTCTTTGCCGTTTATCTTTTGGACTGATTTATCGTTCTAACAAGCGATTTATTGGGAATCTACCGATAAATTTGACCTATTCATCGCACTATGTTGGCAAAAACTATATTTATTAATGTTTTATGGACCTTGTTACGGAATATGTACTATTGCCCTATTTTGTTTGTCATTTTATGAGGATTCAAAGGCTAGAAATCAAGGTAACACTTCTGTCAAATATTGTTTTAGTGTTGAATATAGCGTATTTTAGTGTTGGGAATATGAGATTTGCAATAAAATATCCGATTAATAGTCGACCGATAAAATCGATTAATCGGCCGATGTCAGATTAATATCTAATCCATAGCTGACCGAGACGATAACGATAAGTGATATCCTCAACATGCAACAGTGTCGCCATTCATGAGACATGTCTGCAACCAACCGTCGAAAGTCCTCGTGTGTTCACCTGTAATCCAGTCGTCAGACTGCTTCGAGTGTTTGGAGCGTAGAATATTCTTGTGTTCCTCGATATACAAAGCCACCAAGGCCAAATTTTGTAGAACTGTGTAGTGTGCTTGCGCCCAAGAATTCTCGTCCATTCATATTACTTGGTCCTTTCCTAGCATGCCTTTTCCGCCCAGTCTACCCTCATGCCACGATTCAGGAACACCAATTGGCTTAAGGTCAGGAAGAAAGGCAATACAAAACTCAATGACCTCCTCTGTTTCATGGCCCTTGGAGATGCTTCCTTCTGGCCTAGCATGGTTATGAATATATTTCTTAAAGACTCCCATGAACCTCTCAAAGGGGAACATATTGTGTAGAAATACAGGACCCAGAATGGCAATCTTGTCGACTAGGTGAACTAGGATGGTCGTCATGATATTTAAGAAGGATGGTGGGAACACCAACTCAAAACTGACAAGACATTGCACCAAATCATTCTATAACCTTGGTAGGATTTCTAGATCGATTACCTTCTGAGAGATTGCATTGAGGAATGCACATAGCTTCACAGTGGTTAATCGAACGTTTTCTAGTAGAAGCCCCCTCAATGCAACCGGAAGCAGTTGCTTCATAATCACGTGACAGTCATGAGACTTTAGGTTCTAAAACTTTTTCTCTGTCATATTTATTATTCCCTTTATATTTGAAGAGAAGCCAGATGGGACCTTCATACTGAGCAGTCATTCAAAGAAGATTTCCTTCTCTTGATTGGTAAGAGCATAGATGGCGCGACCCTAATACTGCTTTGGATGCATGTCGTCTTTTTCGTGCATTTGTCGATGGTCCTCCCATACTTCTGGTGTATCTTTTTCTTCCCAAAAACGCCTAAGAAGCCTAGTAGGTTCACGCAAAGATTCTTCGTCACGTGCATCACATCGATTGCAGAGCGGACCTATAGTTCTTTCCAATGGGGTAGGTCCCAAAATATAGATTTCTTCTTCCAGATGGGTGTGTGTCCGTCAGCGTCATTCGGAACAGACTGTCCTCCAGGACCCTTTCCAAATATTACTTTTAAATTCTTGACCATATCAAGTATATCATCACCAGTACGATGGCGAGGATTCTTTCGGTGATCTGCCTCACCTTTTAAATGCTTTCCTTTCTTTCTTAAGAGATGCTTGATAGGAAGAAATCGACGATGTCCTACTTACACATTCTTCTTACATTTATCCAATACTTTCGGTATCATCTAAACAGTGCGTGCATGCATGGTATCCCTTATTTGTATATCCTGAAAGGTTACTAAGAGCAGGCAAATCATTGATGGTTACAAACAGTAACGCTCGTAGGTCAAATTCCTATTGTTTGTGCTCATACCACACACGTACACCTTTTTTGTCCCATAGATGTAAAAGTTCTTCAACTAACGGCCTTAGGTACACATCAATATTGTTGCCGGGTTGCTTGGGGCCTTGGATGAGCACTGGCATCATAATGAACTTCTGCTTCATGCACAACCTAGGGGAAGGTTATAGATACATAGAGTCATAGGCCATGTGCTATGATTGTTGCTCTGCTCCCCAAAAGGATTAATGTCATCTGCATTAAACCAAACCATGTGTTCCTTGCATCATCTGTAAAGTCCTCCCACTTTCTCTCAATTTTTCTCCACTGTGACCCGTCAGTGGGAAATTGTCGTGGTACTAAGACTGACAGTAAGTGTAGGGGGTACGTATGAGGAGGCAAGGTCCTAGCTATGGAGAGATTGTACACAAGTGTTTACGAGTTCAGGCCCCTCTCGGAGGAGGTAAAAGCCCTACATCTCGGTGCCCTGAGGCGGTCGACTAGATTATGATGTGTTACAGGGGGTGCGAACCCTTGTGCCAGAGGAGGGGGTGGCTTATATAGAGTGCGCCAGGACCCCATCCGTCCCCCGTTACAGAGAGTTCAATGTACATAAAGAGAGGGCGTTACTGATAACGCCAGCTATAAAGTGAGATTAATGCCTTTCAAGACTAAGGAGTGAATGCTTGACCATTGCTGTCATGTATGACTCCTGGTCTTCAGTAGGTCGAGTGGTTTCTTGTATGGTCGTGTGATATCGGGAAGGAGGGGTGCCCGAGTGATATGACTGGTCGAGTGGATTGCACTCGACGTCTTCAATTGGTATTCCCTGTTGTCTCTGGGGTGCCTTTGCCTCTAGGGTAGTGACCTTGGGTAGGGCGTATAGGTCAGGCCTATGACCCTATCCTAGGTCTATATCCTCATCATTAGCCCCAGAATGGATTGAAGTTCGAGTGAAAAGAAGGTGGAAGTTAATCTTGCCTTGACTGTCGTGCTCTATAAAGACTTGAGCTGGCCTGGGGGCCCATGTTGAAACTGCAGCTTCGTTTCAGTCGCCTCGATCAATTCAGTAAGACGTCGAGTGGGTTTGCAATGTTACTCCGTCGAGTATTCCCTTCATCGCGAGATCCTCGGCGCGATTGGTTACGGCGTGTTCCGGATCTCGTGGGATTTGAAATTTTGGGGAAGCACGCAAGGCGGGGCACGCCGCAGTGAGCGGGATGGATAGGCAAGGGCGCCTCGATCTCCACGCCACCTTTTTTGCCATGTACCGAGTGTGCGACTGTTGTGGGATTTGACAGGATCACTCAGGCCCACTTGTCAGTCACTCGGAAGCGGCTCTTTATAAGGCGCCGGGTCTGAGGCGTTTGCACTGTGCTCTCCCCTTCTCCCCCAATCTCCTCTTCTTCTCCGCTGCTCTCTTCTCATCTGCTCACGACACCGCTGCACCGCCACCATGGTGAAGGACAAGACAGCGGTGCTGGAACATGCAAAGAAGGCGATGGGGGCGGCAAAGGGGAAGAAGACGGCTCAGGGGTCGTCGTCGAGGTCCGGGCTGCCGGCGGGTTGGATCCAGGGCGATTGGATCCGATCCTCCCTCCGGCCACAGGACTTGGAGGAGCTGGCCGACTCCGGCTTGATTGTCGAGGGAGTTGCAAGGTTGCCCAAGGGGGAGACAGAGCCAAAGCAGCGGCCGGGTGAGTACGTCTTGCTCACCACCCATATCGACCGGGGTTTCTCCCTTCCTCCGCATCCTTTCTTTAGGGGTTTCTTGAACTTCTTCGGAGCCCAGCTCCACCACTTCTCCCTGAGGGAGTCCTGGATTAGGGGGTGTCCGGACGGCCGGACTATGACCTTTGGTCGGACTCCCGGACTATGAAGATACAAGATTGAAGACTTCGTCCCGTGTCTGGATAGGACTTTCCTTAGCGTGGAAGGCAACCTTGGTGATATGATATGAAGATCTCCTCCCATTGTAACCGACTCTGTGTAACCTTAGCCCTCTCCGGTGTCTATATAAACCGGAGAGATTTAGTCCGTAGGAAAAACAACAATCATACCATAGGCTAGCTTCTAGGGTTTAGCCTCTCTGATCTCGTGGTAGATCAACTCTTCTACTACCCATATCATCAATATTAATCAAGCAGGAGTAGGGTTTTACATCCATCGAGAGGGCCCGAACCTGGGTAAAAACATCGTGTCCCTTATCTCCTGTTACCATCCGCCTAGACGCACAGTTCGGGACCCCCTACCCGAGATCCGCCGGTTCTGACACCGACATTGGTGCTTTCATTGAGAGTTCCTCTGTGTCGTCACCTTTAGGCCAAGGGCTTCTTCGATCATCAACCACGACGTGGTCCAGGGTGAGACTTTTCTCCTCGGACATATATTTGTATTCGGCGGCTTCGCACTGCGGGCCAATTCGCTTGGCCATCTGGAGCAGATCGAAAGCTACGCCCCTGGCCATCAGGTCAGGTTTGGAAGTTTAAACTACACGGCCGACATCCGCGGGGACTTGATCTTCGACGGATTTGAGCCACGGCCGAGCGCGCCGCACTATCACGATGGGCATGATCTAGCTCTGTCACTGGACAACGCCCAGAGCGCCGCTCAGGTGTCCGCTCCGACCATTAGCTCGGAGCTGACTGCGCTAGTCGGGGACGGACGGTTGGACGCCGCCCCAGGAGCCGCAATCTCTACGGCGATAGAGCTGAATACCAACCTAGTCCTTTGCAAGGCCTGTGACTCCAGGGTGCCGGACTCCGTTCCGAACTCCAAATCTTCCGCACCTCTTCCGATCGAACCCGATTGGGCTCCGATCATGGAGTTCACCGCCGCGGACGTCTTTCATCACTCGCCCTTTGGTGATATCCTGAATTCACTAAAGTCTCTCTCTTTGTCAGGAGAGCCCTGGCCGGACTATGGTCAGCATGGTTGGGATGCAGACGACGAAGAAATTCAAAACCCACCCACCACCCACTTTGTAGCCACTGTCGATGATTTAACCGACATGCTTGACTACGACTTCGAAGACATCGACGGTATGGACGCCGATGAAGGAGACGACCAAGAACCAGCACCTATAGGGCACTGGAAAGCCACCTCGTCATATGACATATACATGGTGGATACCCCCAAAGTAGGGGATGGCGATGAAAAAACGGAGGACGACCCCTCCAAGAAGCAACCCAAGCACCGACGTCAGCGGCGCCGCTCTAAATCCCGCCAAAGCAAAAATGGCGAGTCCGGCACCGGAGACAACAACACCCCGGACAGTGCCGAAGACAACCCCCTCCAGCAGGATTCAGCGCAGGAGGACGAAGGAGCCAGCCCTCAAGAGAGAGCTGCGGACAGGAAGGTCGAGGACGACAATTATGTGCCTCCCTTCGAAGACGAGGCAAGCCTCGACGACGACGAATTCGTCATGCCAGAGGATCCTGGTGAACAAGAGCGTTTCAAACGTAGGCTTATGGCCACGGCAAGCAGCCTCAGGAAAAAACAGCAGCAGCTTAGAGCCGACCAAGACTTGCTGGCCGACAGATGGACTGAAGTCCTGGCGGCCGAAGAGTATAAACTCGAACGCCCCTCCAAGAGCTACCCAAAGCGCAGGCTGCTACCCAAACTACAGGAGGAAGCAACTAAACCTACATCACCAGCGTACGATGCGCCCGATCGGCCACCCCGTGGCCGCGACAGAGAGGCCTTCCGGCCCTCGACCCAAGCTGCACCCCGGCGCCGCTCAAAAAATACCAGAGCGCGGGGAGACGCAACAGACCTGCGGGACATATTGGAGAATAAGGAAAGGCAAACAAGATCGATCTACGGATCGCATGGGCGCCCCACGTCACGTGACGATAACCGTCACGCCGGATATGATAAATACGGCCAGGCCGAACACAAAAGACAAAGCTCATCTGAGCTGCGTCGCGATATAGCCCAGTACTGGGGCGTCGCACACCCACTATGCTTCACAGACGAAGTAATGGATCATCAAATCCCCAAGGGTTTTAAACCCGTAAACATCGAATCATACGATGGCACAACAGATCCCGCGGTATGGATCGAGGATTATCTCCTTCATATCCACATGGCCCGTGGTGATGATCTACACACCATCAAATACCTCCCGCTCAAGCTTAAAGGACCAGCTCGGCATTGGCTTAACAGCCTGCCAGCAGAATCAATTAGTTGCTGGGAGGACCTGGAATCCGCGTTCCTTGACAACTTCCAGGGCACTTACATGCGACCACCAGACGCCGATGACCTAAGCCACATAATCCAGCAGCCAGAGGAATCAGCCAGACAATTCTGGACACGGTTCCTAACCAAGAAAAATCAAATAGTCGACTGTCCGGACGTCGAGGCCCTTGCAGCCTTCAGGCACAACATCCGAGACGAATGGCCTGCCCGGCACCTAGGACAGGAAAAGCCGAAATCTATGGCAGCCCTCACGACACTCATGACCCACTTTTGCACGAGAGAAGACGGTTGGCTAGCTCATAGCAATAACATAACCAAGAGCCCTGGCAATTTGGATACCATGGACAACAACGGCAGATTACGTCACAACAAGCACAAGCACCGCATTACCAGCGACAACACTGAGGATACGGTAGTTAATGCTGGATTCAGAGGCTCTAAACCCGGTCAGCGGAAGAAGCCATTCAAAAGAAACCCTCCGGGCCCATTCAGTTTAGACCGGATACTCGATCGCTCGTGCCAGATACACGGCACCCCCGAAGAACCAGCCAACCACACCAAGAGGGATTGTTGGGTGTTCAAGCAGGCAGGCAAGTTAAGTGCCGAAACCAGAGACAAGGGGCTGCATAGCGAGGACGAGGAGGGGCCCCGGCCGCCGAACAACAGAGGACAGAAGGGCTTCCCCCCGCAAGTGCGGACGGTGAACATGATATACGCAACCCATATCCCCAAAAGGGAGCGGAAGCGTGCTCTCAAGGATGTCTATGCGTTGGAGCCGGTCGCCCCAAAGTTCAACCCATGGTCCTCCTTCCCGATCACTTTTGATCGAAGGGACCACCCCACTAGCATCCGTCACGGCGGATTCGCCGCATTGGTCCTAGACCCAATCATTGACGGATTTCACCTCACTAGAGTCCTCATGGATGGCGGTAGCAGCCTGAACTTGCTTTATCAGGATACAGTGCGGAAAATGGGTATAGATCCCTCAAGTATTAAACCCACAAAGACAACCTTTAAAGGAGTCATACTAGGTGTAGAAGCCAGCTGTACAGGCTCGGTTACACTCGAAGTGGTCTTCGGATCCTCGGATAATTTCCGAAGCGAAGAGTTAATCTTCGACATAGTCCCATTCCGCAGTGGCTATCATGCCCTGCTCGGACGAACCGCATTTGCAAAATTCAATGCGGTGCCGCACTACGCATATCTCAATCTCAAGATGCCAGGCCCTCACGGAGTCATTACGGTAAATGGAAACACCGAACACTCCCTCCGAATGGAGGAGCACACGGCGGCCCTGGCGGCGGAAGTTCAAAGTAGCCTATCAAGGCAATTCCCCAATCCGGGTGTTAAATGTCCGGACAACGTCAAGCACGCCCGAAGTAACCTACAACAAAACCGACTGGCACGTTCCGAGCAAGCATAGCAGTGCGGCCCCAACCCCAGCCCTCGCCAGATGGCGATAGCGGTACCACGCGTACATAATTACGCTTTGGAAATACCATGGGCATAAGGGGAGGGGCACAACTACGGCACGCCCAGAATGCGGCTTAACCGCACTAGGGGCTCCTTATTATGCTGTTTCTTATATATATATATATATATATATATATATATATATATATATATATATATATATATATATATATATACTTTCAGGACCCAACTATCCGGAAGGCCTGTCCGGCAATACACTCGCCGAACAAACGATGCAACAGCCAGGGAGAGAGCAAGCCACATCAAATTTCCAGGTGGTCTCTATAACGAGCTAAATACCCGTTTTACTTAAAAGTCTCACAGCTTGCCCCTGGAGGGGGACATGTCAAATAATCCCATCTCTTTCTTATCGCACTATTTGTATCGTTCTACTTTCATAGCAGCCCCTTTTTTAATAAACAATACATGGCTCTTATATATTATTGTATTCGTCTATTTTTATATAAATATGTTCAGTCATGATATTATGCAACCGTATGCTTTGGTACGGCCAATACACCAGGGGCTTAAGCACCCCATAATAAAGGTGTGAGAAGACCGAACACTCTCACGAGTGCGGCACCCCGAACTTATAGCACTATATGCATCGGCTCCGAATCATGTCTTGGGTCAATAGTTGGGTTTGCCCGGCTCCCATGTTTTGGTACCTTACGTTCCGCAATGTTGGCTAAGGTAGCGCTGGGAGAACTACTGCGGTTGTGCCCCAGTTGAGCTGGGTTAACACCTCAGTAGAGAAAGCTAAAACTAACCGTCATGATAGTGCGAGAGACCGGTCGCTGTTCGCGAGGTTTTTAGAGTCCCTAAAGACTTATGCTGCTTAGAGCGAGGAGCCGGATTTATCTGGCCTACGCATGGATAGCGCCCCGGACTCGGTCTTCCGAATACTAGGGGCTTCACCGAAATTTAAAATTATAGAATTCTATGGCTAAGTGAGAGTGATAAAGCATTATAAGTCCGATGGCCTTGTTCGTTGTGCTGAGCGCCTCCCTAGATGGACCCAAGAATGGGAACAAGAGCGCTCAGGTTTATCCCGAACACCCCAGCACTCGTGGCATGGGGGTAGAAGCCGACGACTTGCATCTCTCAGATTTGATAAACGGCCGCACAGAAGGTAATATTTTAAATTAACAAGCATTGCTTAATGCATATGAACAAAGTTTTCAGCGTACAGGATAACAGATGCAAGTCTACTAAAAAATTACATCTTTGGAGCATTCACCCGCTATAATGCGGGCACCCTTCAGGACGCCCTTATAATACATCTCGGGCTTGCGATACACCTTGCCCGGTGGTGGCGCGTCCGTCACAAGCTTCTCGGCATCCACCTTCCCCCAGTGCACTTTAGCATGGGCAAGGGCCCGACGGGCACCTTCAATACAGACGGAGCGCTTGATGCCTTCAATCCATGGACAAGCGTCCACCAGCCGCCGCACCAGACCGAAGTAGCTCCCAGGCATGGCTTCTCCAAGCCACAGCCGAACTATGAGGCCCTTCATGGCCTGTTCGGCCACCTTGTGGAGCTCGACCAGCTGCTTCAGCTGGTCGCTCAGGGGCACCGGATGTCCGGCATCAGCATATTGAGACCAGAACACCTTTTCCGTCGAGCTCCCCTCCTCGGCGTGGTAGAACGCGGCAGCATCAGACACACTATAGGGCAGATCGGCGAACGCTCCTAGAGAGCTCCGGATTCGGGTAAGTAACAAATAATTCACTTTTATATGCTTGCTTTGCAAAAAGAATGCCTTACCCGCCGCTATCTTCTTTATCGCCTCGATCTCCTGGAGGGCCTTCTGGGCTTCGGCCTTAGCGGTTTTGGCACTCTCAAGAGCCAAGGTGAGCTCGGACTCTCGAGTCTTCGAGTCACGCTCCAAATTCTCGTGTTTCTCCACGAGAGCCTGGAGCTCTAGCCGCACCTCCGCCACCCGCGCCTCCTGCTTCTCTCGCTCGGTGCGCTCCGAGGCCGCATTGTTTTCGGCCCTGGACACCGCTTCTTTCAGGGTCGCCACCTCGGTCGTGGCCCCTGCAACGTTCACGTTGGTCCTGTCACTATTTGCAACCAGGTATTTCTATATACATTTACATACGGTATTACATACCCTCCTTGTCCTCGAGCTGCTTCTTGGCATGGCCGAGCTCGTTCTCGGACCGCTCGAGGCTCTTCTTCAATGTATCGACCTCTGCAGTCAGTGCGACAGAGGTCAGCAGCGCAGCCTGCAGTCCCATATTGACATATTTATGTTAGACTCCTGTGTATATCTTTTTAGATCCTCAGCTCGGCTTTTTTTCGAATGCTGAACTGAGCATCAGGGGCTAATATCTATGCGGTAACATTTTTATATGTTTTACATACCTCGAAGCCTATTAGCAGGCTGGTATAGGCTTCTGTCAGTCCGCTCTTGGCGGACTGAACCTTCTGAATCACCGCACTCATAACAGTGTAGTGCTCTTCGTCGATGGAGGCGCCGTTAAGCACCTCCAGCAAATTGTCCGGCGTCTCCGGTTGGACGGAGGCCACCGACGTTGTAGGCACGCCTTTCTTACGAAGGCGCCGCCTGCCGGACTCTGGAACCGTTGTTGGTTCCGGAGCGGTGTCCGGCCCGGGACCGGACTTAGATCCCTCTGCGGTTTTACCCCCTTTGGGCCTGGAGTCCGGGAGTTCGCCTTGCGGCGCCTCCAAGACCACCTCCTCCTGGTTTAGTCCCTTTTGGGACTCCACCTCGGCGTCGTCTGTAGGGAGAGGGGAGGAGGCCGTCGTAAGTGAAGCGCTATTCACATCCGACGAATCCAGGGAGCCGCTCGATGAATCATCAAGCTGGGCCTGGGGCAGACTGCATGATTGAATTCGGCGTCAGAAGGTACCAAACATCGAAGGAGCGCCATAAGTTATTCTGGTATCCGGATACTTACGATTTTGCCAGGCGCTTGACCCTGGATGGCCATTCCTCCCCGCCATCTTCGGCATCGGAGGCGTAGTCCGGCAGAAGGGTCCTCCCCTTCTTGGATCCACCGGCCTCCCCAGTTGGGGCGGCCTTCCTCTTCTTTCCTCCCCCTACTAGAGGGGGAGAGGCTTCTTCTTCTTCTTCTTCCTCCTCCTCGTCCTCAGAGGCGGAGGGTGCTTCGGGGTTGTCGGGCGATGAATCCGACACCACCAGGCACGGGAACTCTTTCGGGTCCCCGTGGACTTCTTCTTGGCCTTCTTCTCCGGCACCACATGAGGTGCCGGAACCAACAGCTTCGTCAAGCGCGCGTCTGATGGGCCTTCGGGCAAAGGGGCCGGGCAGTCAAACTGTCCGGATGTCCTCTTCCAGTCTTGTCAAAGGAGTAGGACTTTAGATCCTACATGGAATCAAACTATGAAAATCAAGTTTCCCGAGAAAGACTAAAGGCAAGCTTACTTCGGTGGCTTGGCGCTTGGCGCAGAATCTACGATCCTCGGTGACGGGTGGGGAGACCTCAAAGCTCTTGAATAGCACCTTCCAAGCGTCCTCGTGCTTTCTGTCGAAAAGCTGGGACAGAGTCTGGTGCTGGGCCGGGTCGAACTCCCACAAGGTGAAGGCCCGTTGTTGACACGAGAGAATCCAGCGGAAGAGCATGACCTGGACTACGTTGACAAGCTTAACCTTCTTGTTCACTAGGTCTCGGACGCAGGTTTCAAGTCCGGTCACCTCTTCCGGACTACCCCACAATAGGCCCGTATCCTTCCAAGATGTGAGCCGAGTGGGGATGCCGGATCGAAATTCAGGGGCCGCTGCCCATTCAAGGTCACGCGGCTCAGTGATATAGAACCACCCCGACTGCCATCCTTTGAGGGTGTCTACGAAGGCGCCCTCGAGCCATGTAACGTTGGCTATCTTGCCCACCATGGCGCCTTCGCACTCCGCTTGACGTCCGCCCATGACCTTTGGCTTGACGCTGAAGATCTTCAACCATAGGCCAAAGTGAGGCTGGATGCGGAGGAAGGCCTCACACACGACGATGAACGCCGAGATGTTGAGGATGAAGTTTGGGGCCTGATCGTGGAAGTCCAGGCCATAGTAGAACATGATCCCCCGGACGAACGGGTGAAGAGGAAAGCCCAGTCCACGGAGGAAATGGGGGAGAAACACGACCCTCTCATGGGGCCTAGGGGCGGGGACGAGTTGCCCCTCCTCGGGAAGCCGGTGCGCGATGTCGTCAGACTAGTATCCGGCCTTCCTCAACTTTTTGATTTGCCCCTCCGTGACGGAGGAGGCCATCCATCTACCTCCCGCTTCGGACATGATTGGAGAAAGGTAGAGGTGGGAAGTGCAGACTTGGGTGCTGGAGTTCGAGTGCGCAGGGATGGATAAGCAAGGGAGGAAGAAGGCGTGAATGGAAAGGGTGGATCCTTATCCCCTTATATGGGCGGCCGAGACTATGCGCCCCCACCAGCCCAATAAAACTCGCTTATCTCCCAAGCGCCGCGGTTAATGGCGCAGTTGGGTTACCCACGCTCGTATTGATGAGAATCCCGGAATACGGGGACACGATCTCTGCTTTGACAAGACGTGCCAGGGAAACCGCCTCGCTAAATGCGCTGAGGTGGAACAGTAAAACGATTCGGATAAAGACTTGGCCGTCGCGTGATGTCACGCTGCGGAGTACGTCAGCAGATTAGATTTGTGCAGATATTATTCTCTCTACGGTGGCATGTGGAACTTATTTTGCAGAGCCGGACACTATCCTTGTGTTCAACATATTCTATGGAGTATTCGGAGGAGGAATCCGCCTTGCAATACCGAAGACAATTTGCGTGCCGGACTCGTCGTCATTGAAGCCTGGTTCAGGGGCTACTGAGGGAGTCTTGGATTAGGGGGTGTTCGGACGGCCGGACTATGACCTTTGGCCGGACTCCCGGACTATTAAGATACAAGATTGAAGACTTTGTCCCGTGTCCGGATAGGACTTTCCTTGGCGTGGAAGTCAAGCTTGGCGATATGATATGAAGATATCCTCCCATTGTAACCGACTCTGTGTAACCCTAGCCCTCTCCGGTGTCTATATAAACCGGAGAGATTTAGTCCGTAGGAAAAACAACAATCATACCATAGGCTAGCTTCTAGGGTTTAGCCTCTCTGATCTCGTGGTAGATCAACTCTTGTACTACCCATATCATCAATATTAATCAAGCAGGAGTAGGGTTTTACCTCCATCGAGAGGGCCCGAACCTGGGTAAAAACATCATGTCCCTTGTCTCCTGTTACCATCCGCCTAGACGCACAGTTCGGGACCCCCTACCCGAGATCCGCCGGTTTTGACACCGACACTCCCCCAACACCATCACCTACCTCGCCGCATTCGTGACCATGTGCGGAAATTTCCTAGGCTATCGACCGCATTGGGGTCTTTTTAAGCATATCTTTACAATCTGCTCCCAGTCGGTGAAGAAAGCCAATTCGAGTGACGAGAGAACGCACGTGATCCAAATGTGCGGGGGCTTGGGGATCCAGAAGAGAAAACAGAGTGCTTTCTCTTCCATGACACTCCCAGAGTCGGCCAGGGGCTGGCAGTCGACCTGGTTCTACTGCCAGGACATTGTGACTCTCGGTCACTCGACCGGTCTTCCTCCCTTCTCTTTAGATCGTGCCCAGACATCTTCCTCGTTGAAAGTGACAGCCGCCGAGAGGGTGGAAACGGACATGCTGGTGGAGAGAGTGGTCCAGTTGATCAATCAGGGCGTAACAGGCATGGACTTGCTGGAAGTGTTTCTCAGTCGACGGATCCAGTCGCTTCAGGCTTGTGCATCCAATTTGGATGTACTCTGGAGCCAACGACACCGCTCGAGTCCATCCAGAGGAGGTCTCGGCCGCGACGGTGGCTCAGTGGTTGAAAGGTATTACAGGTAACAAGGATAACCCCAGAAGAGCCCGGAGAGTCGACCCATTCAGCGAGCCAGACAAGGTTTGACTTTTGCTGCCGACTGATTTCTTGCATGTCTTGCATCTGTTTCTGAGTCTGACTGAAATTGGTTTGACCCTTTGTCTTGTAGATTTATACTGAGATGTATTCTATGCCCAATGGTGAACAAACTTCGGAGCAAGACCAGGAGGGGGATGATAGTGCGGAAGAGAGCGGCGATTGGCAGTCTCTAGAGGATGATGGCGAGGAAGAGAGCGACGAGTTGGATGACGATGAGGGGGTCGACTCGCCACCATGCTCGTTGCGTCGATCAAAGCTTCTTCATGATCCAACGGGCGGGCGCGGCAAGACCGTCGCTCCAAACACCCAAGCGCAGAAACGCACTCGGACATCAACTCTGAAGCCGGTAGAGAAAGTCGCCAAGCAGCCCAAGGTCGTGCCCTCGAAGGCTCGGAAGACCTTGCCCAAGATCAAGATGGACGTTCTTGTCGCCTCTGGGTGAGCGCCCGGTCTTTCTGTGTTTTCTTCTTTCGACTGATACTTCTATTTTTACCGAGTGGATTATGAACTTTTTTAGCCCTGCGACTTCTGCGACTGACATGGATGTTGACAAGGCCCCCGGGGACAAGGAAGCTGATGACGCAGCCACCTCTAGAGCTGGTAGGCCTTTTCCAGCTTGAATTTATTCTACCGATTGGTTCGTTGGTCGATTGAACTCTTGGGATTGTTTTTGTTGCAGCTCCGTGGGACGTCATTACCCTTCCGGATGACGATGATGAAGGAGTGCCTCTGAGGGTGAGAAGAAAGAGGGGCAGGGCCTCAAGCGGGAAGGCAGCCAAGGGGTAGGTGCTTGAGCCAGTAGTCGAGCGATCCGGAGATCTGGCTCGGACCAGTGTCACTTTTGCCAATCAGCTGTCGACTGACCGTCCATCGGGGTCGGCTGCTCAGGCCTCTGGCGCTCCAGTACAACTCCACGCATCTGATCCTTTGGCTGCTCCGACTGTGTTGCCGTCATCCCTCTTTGCTGCATACCAGACTCCGGACGATCCATCGAGTGCTGCCAGGGAGGCTCTTCTCCAGGTGAACCTTGTGATGGAGCAGATGAAAGTGGTGCATGAGGCCAGTTAGGTTGCCTACAACGCCACTACTGCTTTGCAAGCGAACGTCAAGGTTACTTGATTTCCGACTGATCTTTTGAGTAGTGATAGTTGCAACTGTCGCTTCACTACCCATACGATGTCCTTAGATGAGCGTTTTGGAACCTTTTATGTGCATCTATGAGTCTGCATTTCTCATCCAACCACCCACGGTGGTGTTTTTGTAGTCAAACAGCATAGCTTTTCCGCTTGAGTCGACTGTGTTGAGTTGAGTGTAGTCCCCAAGACCGCGGTGAACTGCTGGTAGTCGGATGGGGTCTGAGAATTGCTTCTTATTTATTTTGTTACTCATGCTGGGCAGACCATGCTGAGTGTAAGAACCGGAGCAGTGGGGGCACACCAAGTGCACCCACTGGGTGTAGTCCCCGAGACTACTGTTGAATGTTTGATTCGGCGGTAGTCTTAGAACAACTTTTACTGAGACTAACTTTTGCTTCTTTCGACTGACATATCCCTTTTGCTGACTGTAGAAGTCTTGTGATCTTGGGGCTCAACTTTCTGAGCTGGATAAGAAGCAGATCAGCATCAATCTTGATCTGTAACTGGCCAAAAATAACCTCAAGAAGGCCCAGGACGAAACAACTATCATGGGAGGTGACCACTCTGAACCTTTCACCTTATGATTCTCCATTTATTCTTTCCAGTCTCTTTGAACCGATTAATTCCACTCGAACAGATGTGTGTAGTGAAAACCGTCAACTTCAGGCTCGTCTGAAGAATGTTATTTCTTTAGAGAAAATGAAGCAGGCTGTGGAGAAGGACATGGATCTTGCTGCAGCCGAGAAGGAGGTGCGAGAGAAAACAGCGCTTGCGGGCAAGAAGCTAGCTTCAGTCGGCAAGTTGGAAGACGAGATTGCGCAGCTGAAGAAGGACAAGGAGAGCTTGACTAATGAAGTGGGGAACCTCAAAGCCAAGCAGGGCGAGTTGGAGTCATATCTGGGGCAGCTTGCTGCGAAGTTAGTCTTAAAAGTTGAAGGTATTTCCTCATGTTCGACTAATTTGAGACGTCGACTTACATGTCTTGTTAAACTGTCGATTCACTGTTTTTTCGACTGTGTAGAGCTTTGCAAGGACTTTGAAGCAGAAACTGGGCGGGTTGAGACAGGTCTCGATCTCATAAACTGCCCCGTCCAAGACAACATTGCGATGAATGTATTGCCGCTGGAGTCTCGTTTGGACAGCGGTGTGGACTACCTCGCTCGGCTGAAGGCTGCGATGACGCGGGTTGACGCTGAACTCTGGCCTCAGGCGGAACTCTCACAGGATCTCGAGTCTCTGATGGCTCGACTGAATCAAATCCCCGGTCGAGCGCAGGAATGGAAGAAGTCATCTGCTCGGTGTGGTGTTGATGTTGCTCTGTCACTGGTCCGAGTGCACTACAAGGACGTCAAAGAAGACAAGCTGGCGGCCCTCAAGGTTTCCAACACAAAGAAGCTCAATTTTCAGTCTTTCATGGACACCTTCCTTGACGCCGCCACGCGCATCGCAGATAGCATCGACCTCGACAGTTTTTGTGATCCAGCGAGTCCTTCTCCGGTCGAGTGAATGAAACATTAAGTCCCACTTATTTTCCTCGGGATGCCGAGTGGTTATGTAACCGTTAAACTCTTTCGGGCTTGATGCTCGTGCACTTCTGCCCGTTGCGATTTTGAACTTTTGCGGGATTTATCTGAACTTTGTTTTCCTTGAATACCTTGGCTCTTGCTTTTGTTGCTTCTGAGTGTTTTTTGATTCTGAACGGATTTGTCCTTGACAACATGCTTAGTCGACACCTCGTCGTCCTTGTGGGTCGAGATGGAGCGCACATGGTACTTGTGGCGCTGCTCAGGCATGGTGTTCAGTCGACACCTCGTCGTCCTTGCGGATCGGGATGGAGTGTACATTATATTTATGGTGTAGCTCAGACGTGGTGTTCAGTCGACACCTCGTCGTCCTTGTGGATCAGGATGGAGCGTACGTTATATTTGTGTCGTAGCTCAGGGGATCTTTCGTGACTTAGGTGATTACAGGGTCGCAGCTAAGCCCCCGAGTGGGAAGGTTGGTCTCCACTCGGAATGTTTTCAACTTAGGCAATTACGGGGTCGCAGCTAAGCCCCCGGGTGGGAGGATTGCTCTCCACTCGGAATGTTTTTAACTTGGGCGATTACGGGGTCGTGGCTAAGCCTCCGAGCGGGAGGATTGCTCTCCACTCGAAATGTTTTTAACTTAGGCGATTACGGGGTCGCAGCTAAGCCCCCAAGTGGGAGGATTGCTCTCCACTCGGAATGTTTTTAACTTACGCGATTACGG